>NC_068341.1:9347568-9647568 GCF_014633365.1 Diospyros lotus
AAAAATATATATATATTTAGAGCCCATTCGGTTATGAAAATAATTTTTAATTTTCAGTTTAATTTTATAACTAAAATATATATGCTCTAACATTTTTTATACTTGATCATTAAAATCGTTATAGTAAATTTAGAAAATTAACACAAAACACCATGCTTTATTATAATTAATTTATCATAATAAATTATTTAATCTTAATTAGAATGTTTAACAAAAGACTAAATTATAACAAAATTAAAAATTTAATAATTACTATGTGTGCATTTCCTTCTTTGTGTGCTGTGCTTTGTTTAATCTTGTTGGTGCTAGGCTGACTTGAGTTGTACATGCTTGTGGCCATCACAAGCTTGCTAACCGAGTCTTGAAAGCTAGTCTTGTGACACATTGCAACATAAATCAAAAGTCTACAAATTCATTTACATCCAAGTTAAAACCTTATAAAATTCTCATCATTATTTTTTTTTTATAATTGATTGCAACATATAGTACACTGATTTCACTTTTGTTAGTTTTAGTTTACTCAACGTGGATTATGTGATGGAGTGAGCCTTTTTAACACTTTTGTATTGTAGTGGGGGATCGGGGTGGATGGGTGAGCATGTGGACGACTTTTCTCATGGTAGGCCTGGCTGCACTCGCATCCTCAACGCACATCATTGCAATCCTCAACGACTTTATCACTCCCGTCAATGGGTACTGGCTAAGCCTTTGATCAATCACTGCAAGCACCCATTCTGCATCAGACGGCCGACCCAACTCCTTTCTCCTCTTCTTCACCCACCCCACAATGTTCACTCCCTCTTCGAACTCACGGGCCACTGGCTTCCGACGGTGATCAGCTCTAGAAGCACCACCCCAAAGCTATACACATCGCTCTTCTCGTCCACTTTGAGGGTATGCCCGTACTCTGGAGCAATGTAACCAAAGGTGCCGGCAATGCACGACATGCGCTCTGAAGCTCCGGCCGCCGGAAGTACTTGGCCAGCCGAAATCAGCCACATGAGCCTCGTAATCAGAATCGAGCAGTATGTTGTTGGATTTGACATCCCTGTGGATGATGAGAGGGGAACAATCATGGTGGAGATAACACAGCCCTTTGGCTGCCTCCATTGCAATCTTGTTCCTGCTCTTCCATTGCAATTGGGCTCCGTTTGGCCCATGAAGCATCTCCCCCAAGCACCCATTTGGCATGTACTCGTACACCAGCAAGTTCGTTTCTCTGTTGGACAGGTACCCTAACAGTTTCACTATGTTTCGGTGCCGGATTTTTTCTAGAGTCTGTATTTCGGCCGAGAAACCATGGTCGTTGCGACCCGTGGTATCACGGCCAACCAGTTGCTTGATTGCCAAGTCAACTCCGCCGTTTGGCATGGTTCCCGGTACACGATTCCGGCTCCTCCTTTTCCGATAATGTTCTCTTCCTTCAAGCACTCGAGAATGTCTTCTGCTTTGAAATCCAGCTTCTGGAATGCAGTGAGCTTCCATACTCTTGATTTTTCCAATCTCTTGTTTCTGATTCCCCTCAACGTGACCGCGACTGTGATCATGATGATCAACCCAAACATCACGCCAACAGTGATCGCGACAATGAGAAGCTTTGTTGATCTGAAAAGCCCCGCACGCCGTTCCCTTAAAGCCCAACTGGTGGGTTTGGCACTTGGAACAGGCATAGATTGTGCGGTGGACGGAGTTTGGAGTTGCCGTCGAAGGAGCTGGCATTGAAGGCTTGGAATTGCCCGCCGCAGGGGATTCTCCCGGACAGGTTATTGTATGAAAGGTCCAGCATTGCTAGGCTACCCATGGATGCCATTTCACGGGTATTGCACCAGTCAGCTGGTTTCTTGACAAATTGAGCATGCCCAAGTTGTGTAATCTGGCAATGCCTCTGGGAATTTCGCCGTGCAATCTGTTCCTGCTGAAATCAATTGAAGTTATAGACTGAGAGTGTTCTAGTGACGACGGAATCTTTCCGGTAACGTTGTTGGAGCCGAGGTTGATCTTCAAAAGAGCTTTCAAACTGAAGATCTGCTCCGGGATTTCACCAGAAAATTGGTTCGTGTCAAGGAGGAGATAAAGCAAGTTATCAAGATTGCCAATGGCAGGAGGAAGTTCACGGAGATGTAGTTATTAGACAGGGACAGTAAGCGGAGTGTCTTGCCCGATATCTCAGAAGGAAGTTGGCCGGTGAACAAGTTGTCGTTAAGCTCAAGCAAGTCCAATAACGGCATGCTAAAGAAGCCAGAGGGAATCGTTCCGTTCAAGTAGTTCTTCATGATTCGAACCCGAGTCAGTGATTTGCACTCACCGAGTTCTTCAGGAATCGGCCCCATGAAGTAATTCTCCATCAGTATCAGCTTCTTCAGTCTCCTTCCTTGCATAAATCGTGAGGAATCGTACCTGTTAGGTGATTGGTCGAGACGTCGAGATACAGTAGTTTTCTGTTCCGGCCAAGGTTTTCGGGCAATTCCAAGGTGAAATTATTCCTCCAAACTGCAGCACCTCCAGATTGGGCAAATCGCCGATGAACGACGGAACAGGACCGTGAAGGTTGTTTTCGAAGAGGTTCAGTAGGGTGAGGTTCTGAAGTTCAATGAAACTGTCGGGTATCTCTCCATTGAATTGGTTCGTGGAGAGGTCGAGTTGTTTCAGACTCAGCAAACCGGAAAGTTGCGAAGGGATGATGCCGGAAAGGTTATTAAGCTGGAGAAAGAGAGTGTGTAACATCTTCAGATTTCCCAAACTCGGCGGAATCCCGCCGGAGAGGTTACAACTTCTCAAATCCAGGAGTCGGAGCGAGCTCAATGATCCTAACTCCTGCGGAATACCTCCTTTGTACGCATTAAAACAACCGAGGCACAGTTCTTGAAGGTTGGACAACCGAGCCAAGCTCGCTGGAATTCTTCCCGTGAGACCGTTGCCTCCAAGACCTAAGATCTCTAGGCTTTGTATATCGGCGTAGGCTTCCGGAATCTCGCCGGAAAAGTAGTTTCCGTCTAGATGGAGCGTTCTGAGTCTCTTCAGGCTGGCAAACTGCAGAGGGAGCTTGCCGGAGAAGTTGTTGTTGTAAGCATCAAAAACCTCGAGGTTCGTCATGGTGAGCACCATATCTCCAGGGAAGTCGCCGCTGAAGTTGTTGGAGGAGAGGTTGACGAACCTGAGAGCGGTGAGGTTGGACATCTCAAGAGGAAGAGGACCGTTGAGATTGTCGGCGGAGAGAGTGAGATTGAGGAGACGGTCCAAAGGCCAATCTCGGGAGGAATGGTACCGAATAGATCAGGAAGAGTGGAGATGTTGAGAGCAATAACCCGGGAGTCCTCATCGCACGTAACTCCAGAAAAGGAGCAATGGGAGGACGAGGTTTCCGGCTTCCAGTCATCAAGTCCAGAACCCGCCGCTCCGATCATGGAGGACTTGAGCTTCATCAGCGCGTCAAGATCCGAATACGCATCACAAGATGAAAGCAAAAAGCACTGTAACAGGAAGAGGAGGAGGAGAAGAAAACAAGTGTTAATTAGAGATGAACAAGGCACTCTCATATCTCCTACTCTGTTGGGTTTGTTCCGACAGGTTCGGGCAGCCTGCTTAAATAACATAAGCAAATACATAGTAGGAGAATTGCCAATGAATAGAATATTATTCATCGACTTCAATTAAATTACAATTTTAGATTTTAATTTGATAATATTTAGTTAGTAAAGAAAATATTTTTAATTTACATGAAAAAACAAAAATCACTCCCAAATAAATTTTTTTTATAAAAAATAGGTTAAAATATGTTTTAGTGATTGTATTATAAGATTTAACTTTATAAGAAATATAATATGTCAAACAATAGAGATGTAATTTAACTTTTTGAATATGACATTTTTGATGAAATTTTCTATGAAAGAGACTCTAATTTGAAGTAAAGTGGAGTGAATAAAGAAATAGATTATGGATGAACCCATCCCGCAAGAAACGCAATGGAAAAAGGACCACCCGGGTTGGTAAATGACGACTTGCTTCGAAGAAAGCAAGAGGCAAAACAAATGGGGGTCAAGGAAACAAATATTAATCAATAAAAATAGCTTGAAAATGATGTAGCCAAGGTCCCATTGATTGATTGATACACATTGATTATCTTTATATTTTATATTTTAAATATATGTTAATCTTTTTTATTAATTTATTTTAAATTAATTTTGTTTAAGTAATATAGTGAACTAATAGTAGTTAGTATCGAGTAAATTACATCAAAGATCACAAAACTTTAGTATCATTTTTAATTTTGGTCACTTAAATTTCAATTCCGTACAAAGTAATAACAAAATTTTAAAATATTTTGTAATATGGTCACTAAAATGATTTTTGAACAATTTTTGCCAAAATTACTGACGTAGCAATGGCCACATCATTGTCACGTCAGTGTCACATCATCGTCACGTCATCAATTTTGACCAGGAACCATTAAAAAATCACTTTAGTGACCACATTGTAAAATATTTTAAAATTTTGTTATCACTTTGTAAGAAATTGAAGTTTAGTGACCAAATTAAAAGGAACGCCAAAGTTTTGTGACATTTGGTGTGATTTACCCAATTAGTATCTTACCCTTACCCTTTGTCGTGGGCGGGAATGGGTTTTTTAATTGTTAATTACAAATTAATATATTGATATTCAAAATCTTATTTAATATATCATTTACCCATAGGTGTGTTTGATTTAAAAAAAATATGAAAAAAAATATATTTTTTAATTTCATAAAAAATAATTCCCACTGGCAATTTTCTATAAAAAAAATTCTAAAACATATTTCGATATATTGCACCATAAAAATTTTCTTTAAAAATGTTAAGCAATCAAACATGTAATTATAGAATATTTTTTATTAATGTGACATTTTTCATGGAAAAAAATTCTCACTTCCCCCTTTACTCACTTATGCTTCACTAAAAAATGTTTCATGCTTCATGTTTGATTGCTTAATATTTTTCATAAAAAAAATTTATGGTACAAAACATTGAAGTATATTTTGATCAATTTTTTTTTATAAAAAATTACAACTAGGGGGCGATGGGAATTATTTTTCATAGAATTAAAAAATATTTTTTTTCTATATTTTTTCAATCAAACACACCCTTAGATAAATTTTCACCATCTATTTATTACAAATGGAATCCGTAGTCATTTAGTTTATAATCTTTATACATGAAAATAGTGTAATAGATTAACTACAATCTATAAAATCCTTCCAAGATACCATCAAGAAGCCCACAATTTACACTCCGTGAGTGGCTCCAATGGCAAGCGCAAAAGGTGAATATGTCTGAGATATCAGGTTCAAAATCTTTTAAGTACGTTATATGAACACTAAACCATGATTTATCTAAGAATTTGTTGGGGTAAGGCCCACTTCTCTCAAAAATAATAAAACACAAGTTTAGACACTTCGAGTTATAAAAAAAGGAAAGAAAACTCACCATTTTGGATGACATGCCAAGACTACAATCAATCCAATCATAAAAAACTACACACATAAAAGAATCTAATTTTAGACCTAACAATTTTTTAAGTGTTGACTTTGCCATTAAACCAAAACTTCATTGATTTCTACAAAGGGCAATCAGTTAAAAATAAGAATAATGACAATAATGGCAATTGACAACAAAGTCTTTGTCATTCAACCCACAATTATCCACCTACCATTAATCCATATTACAGTAACAAATTTCACCACACTCAATTCATAATAAAAGGAGCCCACTTCATTATGTTATTGTCAAGAAAAGATTCACAATGGTAAGTAAAGGAGGAGGGTTGTTAGGAATTTGGGAGAAGACTTGATTGAAATGTTATTGACTTAGAGAGCAGGGATTTTTATATAAATACAAAATATATACGTTATCTTCTAAATAACATAAATAAATTTAAATTTAGATAATAATAATTTATATTTAAAATATTATAACTGATATTTGAAATGTTGAATTATCTCTTTCAAGTTATATCATTCCTTGAATTTTAGAGCATATCTCATCTTTTAAATCTTAAATTTTTTCAATCACCCTATCTTTTCCTTTTAAACTTAAACATCTAATCTGCCGTGATTCTTTATAATCTCTGATAAAGGTTAAAGGGCTAATTACCATTTAATTTATGATTTGTTCATGTTTTTCTTATGTAGTTGTTAAATTCGAAAATGCCCTAGCACTCTTCAAACTCAAGCATGTTTTAAGTTATACTCTTACGAAAAAAAAGAGGGTGGAAGATTTTCATCCTCATGCAAATCTTTCAACATTCAAATTAGTCATTATATTTGAGAGTGACATAATAATGATGTAATAAGAGTACAATAAAATAGCATACCATACTTGGGATGCCCTTCCTTGCGGGGGCTCCTGTCGCTCGGTCTCATGATTTTTAGTAAGAGAGGTATATCTGGATTTGATTCACAATTATTGCGCAGGAAATAGATTTAAACATGAGAAGATATTAGACACTAGACTCTTATATAGATTATTCGTCCAGAAAAAAATAGTTTGTTGAGTGTAGATTTTGATGATTGATGATTGGCATGTGTGAATGGTACATTTATATTTTATGTACTAACAAAGCATGAAGCCTTCATAAGGCTTACAAGGTGTTCTCTAGTGATTTCATGACACATGTTATATATGGAAACTTCTTATATTGATGTAGAGATTTCATTATATATGGAAATAAGTTTTTAGA
The DNA here is from genome assembly GCF_014633365.1 of Diospyros lotus. Lineage (NCBI taxonomy): Eukaryota > Viridiplantae > Streptophyta > Magnoliopsida > Ericales > Ebenaceae > Diospyros > Diospyros lotus. The sequence goes on from NC_068341.1 coordinate 9,354,280, forward strand.
GAGCTTTCTAGAAATTTGAGTATTTGAGCTATGTATGAAAAGTTCTTCTTGGAATGGAAAGTCTAGAAGATATATATATGGAATCCTTGTTCATATATGGGAAGTTCAAAAGATCTATATGAAAGTTTTTGATGAGATTGGAGTAGTCCACTATATGGAGTTGCCATATATGTAACTTAGCGACATGGCATTGTTAACATGACATTTTGATGACATGGCAGCCACGTGGAGCACACTCATCAAGGCTACATCATCTCGTTAGTCTAGATATGGTAAGAGAATCATGGAGTAAATTAAAGGTTCCTAGAAGCTCATCTACTCAGTTAAATATGAAAGAATTTTTTGAATTGCATTCAAATGGAGAAATTAAAGATTCAGCATTATTGTTCAACATTAATGGAGGAAATTAAAGTTTGAAAATTAAACCTTGATTGATATTACTTTCCTTTATTGCTGATTCACTCTCATTAAAAGGATATGGAGATCAAATCATGGAATCAAGTATCCTACTCATTATGGCTAATTAATATCTTCATTATGGGAGAATATTCAAAGGATATATTGCATATATTCAACTACACAAATTGATTATCTACTTGTCAACATTTTTAGTATGGAAACTTGATTAATTAAGGGCTTTGAAGTTATAATTGATATATTCATTGTTGGACAAATTTGCTTCATTATTTGAGAATATTTGGCTGCATTTTTCATCTCATGGAGATTTAAATTCAAATTTCAAATCAGCTATTCTTGTTATGGAAGCTAAGAGGTCAATTGCTCAATCAAAGGTGTTTGAAGATCATCTTGAATCATAATTGATCATTTTTGATTTATGGACGATTTTGCAAGAATTATGAAGGATTGTCATGATATTTTAATCCTTAAAATCAGCCATGCATTAGTGGAATTGATTTGCTTATTCAAGGCTGATTGGAGATCAAAAAGTCAAAGGTCTTGATAATCAATCAAGTTAGCTGATTATGGAAGCTAAATCAAGAATTCAATATGAAGGGCTGAGATTGGGTTGAAGACTTGACACATGGAGGGCTGAGATTGATCAAGGAAAAACTACTCTAACACTATATAAAAAGGTCTCTTGAAGGCTTTGAAATAACTTTGAAAGCCCTATTATTGTCTACATTATTGGTCAAGATTTTCATTCTCTCTAATCTTTCTTTTCCTCTATTTTCTTGAGAGAAAACTAAGAGAGTTCTCTACGCTTCATTGTATTATTTTTTAGAGAATCCTGTTTCTCAATCTCTACTATTCTTGTATCATGTAAAGAGCATACAAAAATCCAAAATAATGAGTGTGAGACTCTAGAAGTAGTTTGGTGGTGGTGAAGCCAAGTGAAGGCTTTGGTGGTTGTAAAAAAAGTTTCATATAGTGGATTTGGTTGAAAATCCTAAGGAATGAGATCCTTAGGTAGTGAATGTAAGCCATAAGGGCCGAACCATTATACATCGCTGTGTTCTTCTTCTTTTCACTCTTACTTATTCTTGCTTGATTATACTTGTTTGTTTTTGGTCTTGTGCTATCTAAAGTGGCCAAATCCTAAAGCCTACATTCTTGTTGGTTATTTTGATTATATTCTGATTTGAATTGATCATTCTTTATACTCATTCAATATTCCATTTGGTTTATTTAAAGACTTGTTATTGTGTACATTCAAATCACTTGTCTTCACCAAGTTGTAATTTGAAGAGTATATTGGACCAAAGCACATACTAGTACAGTTGGTGGATATCATATTATTCATCTAGTATTTAAGTGCTCCCGTACTCTCAACTACAATTTTGGTTTGTATTAAATTTGTTTTCTCATATATATACGTGCATAAATTTTGCATTAGAGTTTTAAAAGGTGTCAACTCACCCCCTCTTAACTAGGTTAGAACTCAACATAGTTAAGACGGGCCACACGATCAATTGAGATATAATTTATTAAATGGGCCTTGACCTTGACTTGTAGACCAACAGCCAAACTCCTATTGAGTCCTCTTTTATCATGGGGCTCCACTTTCAATATTAGATGATTCTAAACTTTATAACAATAACTATCATCAAGAATAATATCATAAACTCATTTTATGTTGTTTCATATTATAAAACTATAGAGTAGCATAGAACATGTTATTATTGGAGCAAGAGTCATCACCATGGAAAATCTCAGTCAAACTTAGATAAAAGTTACAATATCTGTTTTAATCATATCATTGGCAAGAAAAGTGCAACGGTTGTTTGATCTAAGCTTACTAAGATTACTATTTGTTTATGTCTTATTTGGAATAAAGTCCAATATCAACAGACATGAACAATGCAAGTAAACATTAAGCAAGCAAGCAACTTTGCAAGGGAAGTTGTGAGAAGAAGCACTATGCATTTTAACCTTAATTTTTGTGAAGTTTCTGGATGTCACAGTTGAAATAATTTAAGCATGGTCACTGCCAACACCTTGCTTAAATTATAATCAATTGCATCGATGGGCTATAGTCCAAAATAAGCAATTAAGGTGATTGGAGATCTTATTTCTTACACACCAACACCGTGCTTTAAAATCGAAGTTCACATATTCATTCACGTTGAAAACTAAAAACTTACTAACTCTCTTAAAGATTAAAAATAAAAAAATAAAGTGACATTGTATAGTGTATTTAACATGTTCATAGATGTACATCCTGTATTTATGAAGAACATTGACACGAAGAAGGGATGTTATGACAGAATGTGTGTGGCCAAAGAGACTCAAGTGTTAGAGGCACAGGACTACTGTGCCATGGTGGCAACAATCATGCAACAAGTTGGGCTCAAGGTTGAAGTGCCTGTGGGCAGATGGTTGTGTGACAAGGCTAGCAGCACAAATGGGCATAGCAGGCATGGCCAGTCGAGGGCTTGACATATGAGGGATGTGGGTGCCACGAGGGCCAGATTATGCGGGACACGAAGGCAGGCAAGTCAGCAAGTCGCATGGCCTTGATAGGGCTAAGGGTTGACATTAAGAGGCAATAAACATGCGGTTTCTATATTTCTTTTGTATTCACGGATTGAATAAAAAGTTAGGATTTTCTTATATTTCATTGTGTGAACTTCCTTTGTGTGTTGTGGTTTGCTTAATCTCGTTCGAACTTCCTTTGTGTGCTGTGCTTTGTTTAATGTCGTTGGGTGCTAGGCTGACCTGAGTGTGCATGCTTGTGGCCATCACAAGCTTGCTTGCAAGCCGAGTCTTGAAGGCCTAGTCTTGTGACACATTGCAACATAAATCAAAAGTCTACAAATTCATTTACATCCAACTTAAAACCTTATAAAATTCCCATTTAAATGAAAAATAAGAAGATCAAGACCAGAAATAACACTCATAGTCATTTAAATGGATGGCCACGTGGACAATATTCTCAACATTCAAATTTATTTATTTAAACTCCTTCAAGAAAGTTTTTTAAGCCTATTAAAACTTCTTTTAATGAATTTTTTTACTACAAATTACTTTAAGCAATAAAAGAAAATGCTCATTCAATCTCATATATATGCTACATAAAAAATTATAAATATTATTTGCACATTCAATTATAAATTAATTTTTTATGACAATAGTATATTGATATATTATATTAACGAAATATATATAATACATCAATTGTCAGTGACACTCATATATTAATGTGTTATATTTTGCATTAGATTAATGAAAATAATACAATACAATACAATTCAATTGTTAATAATACTTGTGTATTTAAGTGTTATGTTTTATGTTATATTAATAAAAACATACAATATATCAATATATGACTGTCATTCAGCAAACAACATTTCTGAGTAAAAAAATATTGGTCGCTAGGGTATGCATATTAGGTTGATCTTTTTGGTTAACTATTCCATTTGTAGTTAAAATTATTATGAAAACTAAGCGTTACAAATTCTCAAAACCCAAATGTAATACGCTTTTTATTTATTATTTAAACTCTTATAAATAAATTTATTTGTATTCACTAAAAATCTATGAATTATTTTGAATTTATTTTAACCTGGCGAATTCATTTGGCAGAAATAAGAAAATAAAAGTATACCCATTTAACTGCACCTCATACTCATATTGATATTATTTTTTTCTGCTTCGAGTTATATAAATTTTTTTATTCTTATTAATTAAAACTCTTTCAAATAAATTTTATTTATATCTACAAAATCCTTGTGATTTATTTTATCCCTATGAATTTAATTTCACAAAACCAAAAAAATAAAAGGACACCCATTTAGCTAAAAATTATGTAAACAAAAATAACTAGATTAAATTAATATGAATATTTAAATGGTATCAATTATTGATTAAAATTTTATAAATTTCACTAAAAACGAAAATAAAGAACTTATTTAAAGTTAATCAAGTGGTATAGCCATGGGAACATTAATCACAATTCATTAAGATTTTTAAATAATAGTTAAAATTTTACAAATCTTCTTAAAAAGTAAAAATCAAAATTGTTAGTAGAATTTATTTGCTAAAAGTGGAGAATTGTAAGTAGAATTTGCTAGGATTTTTTTGGGGGATAATTAAATGAGAAAGTTGATTATTTGGGGGCAACACGTACCCGTATCCTTGCCAGTGATAGTAAGATGAGAATACCTAGGAAAAGATTATACAACAAACATTGTACCCAGCAAGCAATGAGGTAAGGAGCCAACATATAACAACCAAAAAAGCAAGACAATGCATGTGGTAGAAGTTATCGAGTTTAAGAATAATTTTTACTCCAAAAATAAATGGGGTTTTATCGAGTTTAAGAATAATTTTTACTCCAAAAATAAATGGTGTTTTATAAGGTGATTATCTATATAATAAAACATAAGGGTTTTTGAAATGTCTCAAATGCATAGACATTTTGATGGTTAAGATTAATTTGGTTGAGATGAATGGCTGAGATTACACCCTTCATTTGTGTGTTCTCGCCCGTATTGCCTCTCTATCTGCTCCCCACCCTCCCTCTCTATCTCTCTCTTCCTTTCTTTGTCTAAGCTCTCTCTCTCTTTGTTCTTCTTCCTCTTTGTTCTTCTTCCTCTCTCAGCGAGAAACTAGCTTTCTATAACTTTCCGAGAGAACAAGACCGCGCACCTGGAAGAACGAAAGAAGAGAAGAAGAAAACGCATAGGAACAGGGAGTTGCGTCTCACGCACCAGCGCACGCACCAGAGAAGAAATCGGGAATGGAGAGAGAGAGCTGGGCGTCGAGAAGCTTGCTGTCGGAAATTAGGAGGCTGTTTTTGCTCATTTCTCTCTGTTTTTGCTTATACACACAAGCACGTATATATGATTTATACACTCACATATATAAGGCTTAAGATCTGACCTGATATATATGATTTCTACCCCTCTCTCTCTCTCTTTGTTCGCTGTTGTGATGTTTGCTGTGTATTTTTTGTTATTGGATTTGTTGTTTCTGGTTGTTGCGAAGATAAATTTTAATGTGTTCTTCGATGTTGATTTTTACTGTGAACAGAATCTTTGTTGTTCTTAGAAATTTCTTTTGTGTGTGTGTGTTTATATACTAACTGCGCGTGTGTATATATTTATATATGTATGTATGTGTATATATATTATGTATATGTGTGTGTATAAACACAGAACAGCCTGAGATCTCACACATACATAATATATACACATAGTAAGTATACACACAGAACACACACATACAGAGAGAAAGGAAAAATGAACAAAGACACGTAGAACTGTATAAACACACATACCTCAGACTTAAAGATGGATACACACACACACAAACAGAAACAGCCCCCCCCCAACCACACACACCATCAACACACGTATAATCATATTTGTGTGTGTACATCTCTATGTGTATACATAAAAAACACTCACATACAGCAACAGCCCCCCAGCCACACACGTACATCTGTGTGTGTATTTTCTTCTTCTTCTTTTTTTCCCTTTCTCTTTCTCTCTCTTTTTCTCTCTCTTTAAAATTTGTGTGTACATCTCTTTTTGATGTTTGGTGTAAAATATCTATATATTTGATAAATTTTATTTTTATAATTAAATTTTAAGATAATTAATCGTATTTTATATAAAATTTTAAGATATAAAATACTGATAAAATTAGATAATGTTGATCTATATTTGGTAAAAAAAAAGAAGTATAATTTAAAGTTATATCAATCTTTCATTTTATATGTCAAATTGTAAAAAAAATATGCCAATCCTGTGAGTAAATTTTAAAAGACCAATTTGTCCCTTTATCTAAATAGATTAGAATTATAATTTTAACAAATAAAAATATTTTTAAATTACAAAAAATATATTTTAATTGCAAAAATATATATATCAAAATTTTAAAAATAAAAAAATAAAATTGAGATAGAAAGAAAATAGTCAGATTTGCTTATATAATTAGAGAAAAAAAATGTTCATATAATTGAAATGTTCAATTTCACTAATTAAAGTATTTATTTAAAATCAATACTCCTTAACCTTCTATATAATAAAAAAGAGTTTTTGAAAATATGTAAAATATATGAGAGAGATATTTTAATGGTTAAGATGAATTTTAAATATATATATATCAATGGTTAAGATTGAAAATGATATTTCCACTGGCCCACTCACTCTCTCACTCATTGTTTTTCTATCTCATTTTCTCTTTCTCTCTCTCACAAATCCACTCACCCACCTCTCACTCACTGCCCCTTTCTCTCTCCCTCTATCTTTTTCTTTCTCACAGATCTACCTACCCAAGCCATCAGTGGGTGCCACAGTGGTGGGGGGAAGGGAGGGTCGATAACAATGAGGGAGGGGGTGAAAGGGACAACAATGGGTGAGGGGTTGGCAGGTGTGACGACCACTCACTCCCTCACTTAATGCCCCCCTCTCTCTCCCATTGTCTTTCTCTCTCTCACAAATCCACCCACCTATACCATCGGTAGGTGTGACGACAATGGGAGATGGGAGGGTCGACAATTGGCTGACGGGTGCGACTATAGTGAAGGGGGCGAGAGGGACAACAACGAGTCCGACGACCACTCACTCTTTCACTCACTGTCTCTCTCTCTCTCCCTCTGTTGCATGCTCTCTCCCATTCCCTCACTCACGGACTCTCTATTTCTCTCTCTCACAAAACAACCCACCCTAGCCACCAAGAGGTGCGACGATGGTGGGAAAATTCATTTATTTTTTTAATTTTATTTATATTAATTAAAATAATATAAATTATTCAATGTTTATAAAATTTTTTTATAATATTAATAAATATTATTATATTTTAATTTAATATTATTTACACCGTGCCACAAGTATACGCTAGTCGTTCGATATACAACAAGTTCTTTCAAAACTTATGTACACTCACAAGTTTTGAAAATAAAAACAGCAGCAAGAAATCAAAGATGAACCCTATAGGAGGAGTGACTGAAATGGTAGATGGTTTGTTTGTGTATCACAAGTATAGTAAGATGCCACTTTTATAGGAGAGAGATGTGACAATTGAGAGGAAATAAGCAACTGAAAGAATGGTTCAAATAAATAAGAAAAAAGATTAGATAAATAAAAAATAATATATAAGAGAAAGAATTGATCAGAAGACATGCTTTCTTCAAGGATAAATTCAAACTTTAGGTTCCAGAAAAAAAAGTCAAGAAAAAAAAAAAAAAGAGTTAACAAAAAGTTGCAATGTATTTGCTTACTCTCTTGTGTGCACGAAATGGAAGGAGAAATTCTCAAGTGATATACCAAATTTACACTGATAATCCTATGCGCCAAAATAAAATCTCACATCTACAATATACCTTCTTTATCAAAATCAAAGACACAAATGACATTCTTTATCAAAATCAAAAACACAAATGACAAGAACCGTGTAAGACCGATCATTCCAAAATTAAAAATACCGTAAACCATTTGAAATATTTCATTTACAACAGCATATAAGCACGTGTACATATAGAGAGAGAGAGAGAGAGAGATTAACACCGAAATGTAATAATATGATCCATGTATTTGAGCAGTTATGATGAATTTCATTAATTAATTGGAAGGGGGTACCCTTTGTACGTGCTTGCTATTCAGTATTCACGATACTTAGTTTTGTTTTTGTTTGGATGACTCATATTTCAAGCAAGCCAAACGAATTGAACCACAAGCCCAAAAGCCATCCTTTTAACTTGCGCACATATTTACTTATTCTGAAAAGTTTTAAGTTTACTTAGAGGTGATAAATATGGTACACTTACTTGACCATCCCCCCGCCAACACCACGCCAGTGGGCAGTTCAAACCAAAGGGAAGGAAAACAAAAACCAAAACCAGACGAACAGCCAAGATAGATTAATTACTTCGGCCACAAATTATACAAGATTTGCCCACTTGGGAATTTGGCGGCGGCTGCTGCTAAGCTGCAGTTCAAATTATTGCAAATATTAGGAAGAGGCAAGGCAACGGAGAAAAGACAGAGAAGAGCAGAGCAGAGAGGAATATCAGTGAATGAGACGGTGATGGGGAGGAGGAGGAGGAGGATTGGTGAGCATGTGGACGACTTCCCTCATTGTCGGCCTCGCTACGCTCTCCTCCTCAACGCACATCATTGCTATCTTGAACAAGTTCACAACTCCCGTCAATGGATACTCACTCAGATTGTGATCCACCACCGCCAGAACCGACGACGCATCCGACGGCTGAGCCAACTCCGATATCGTCTTCTTAACCCACCGCACTATGTCCACTCCGTCCCCGAACCCGCCCACAGGCTTCCGCCCCGTGATCAGCTCCAGAAGCACAACCCCGAAGCTGTACACGTCGCTCTTCTCATCCACTTTGAGGGTGTACGCGTACTCCGGGGCAATGTAGCCGTAGGAGCCGGCGATGGATGACATGCACTCCGAAGCTCCGGCGGCCTGTAGGAACTTGGCCAGCCCGAAATCGGCGACGTGAGCCTCGTAATCGGAGTCGAGCAATATGTTGTTGGACTTGACGTCTCTGTGGATGATGAGAGGGCAACAATCGTGGTGGAGATAAGACAGCCCTTTGGCTGCCTCCACTGCGATCTTGTATCTGCTGTCCCACTGCAACCGGGCTCCCTTTGGCCCGTGAAGCATCTCCCCCAAGCTTCCATTCGGCATGTATTCGTAAACCAGCAAGTTCGTGTCTCTGTTCGATATGTAGCCTAACAGTCTCACGATGTTCCGGTGCCGGATTCTTCCCAGAGTCTGTATTTCGGCCGAGAAACCACGGTCGTTGCGGCCAGTGGTACTGCGGTCGCCTAATTGCTTGATTGCCACGTCGACTCCGCCCTTTGGCATGGTCCCCCGATACACGGTTCCGGCGCCTCCTTTTCCGATAATGTTCTCTTCCTTCAGGCACTCGAGAATGTCTTCGGCTTTGAAATCTAGCTTCTGGAATGCAGTGAGCTTCCACACTCTTGATTTTTCCAGTCTCTTGCTTCTGATTCGCCTCAACGTGACCGTGACCAACAACCCAAACGTTACGACAGCGATGATTGTGATAATGAGCTTTGTTGATCCAAAAGCATTACGCCGTTCCTTTGAGGACCCAGTTGGATTTTGCACCATGAACAGGCACACGGATTGATTGTGCGATGGACAGAGCTTGGAGTTGCCGGCGAAGGAGCTGGCATTGAAGGCTTGGAACTGCCCGCCGGAGGGGATTCTACCGGAGAGGCTATTGTATGAAAGGTCTAACGTTGTTAGGCTGTCCATGGAAGCCATTTCATCGGGTATTGCACCGGTCAGCTGGTTTCTAGATAAATTCAGAATGCCCAAGTTGTGTAATCTAGTAATACCTACTGGAATTTCACCGTACAAATTGTTCCTGCTGAGATCTATTGAAGTTAGAGATTCACAGTGCTCTATTGAAGAAGGAATTTTACCAGAAACATTATTGGAGCCGAGGTTAATCTTCGAAAGAGCTTTCAAACTGAAGATCTGCTCCGGGATTTCACCAGAAAATTGGTTCGTGTCGAGGAGGAGAGAAACCAAATTAACAAGATTACCAATGGCAGGAGGAAGTTCGCCGGAGATGTTGTTATTAGACAGGGACAGTGAGCCGAGTGTCTTGCCCGATATCTCGGAAGGAAGTTGGCCGGTGAACAAGTTGTCGTTAAGCTCAAGCAAGTCCAATAACGGCATGCTAAAGAAGCCGGAGGGATCGTTCCGCTCAAGTAGTTCTTCATGATTCGAATCCGAGTCAGTGATTTGCACTCACCGAGTTCTTCAGGAATCGGCCCCACAAAGTAATTCTCCATCAGTATCAGCGTCTTCAGTCTCCTTCCCTTGCATAAATCGCGAGGAATCGTACCTGTTAAGTGATTGGTCGCGACGTCGAGATGCAGTAGTTTTCTGTTCCGGCCAAGGTTCTCGGGCAATTCCAAGGTGAAATTGTTCCCCCAAACCTGCAGCACCTCCAGATGGGGCAAGTCGCCGATGAAAGACGGAATAGGACCGTGAAGGTTGTTTCGGAAGAGGTTCAGTAGGGTGAGGTTCTGAAGTTCAATGAAGCTGTCGGGTATCTCTCCACTGAATTGGTTGATGGAGAGGTCGAGTGATTTCAGACTCACCAAACGGGAAAGTTGCGAAGGGATGATGCCGGAAAGGTTATTAAGCTGGAGAAAGAGAGTGTGTAACATCTTCAGATTTCCCAAACTCGGCGGAATCCCGCCGGAGAGGTTACAACCTCCCAAATCCAGGAGTCGGAGCGAGCTCAATGATCCTAACTCCGGCGGAATACCTCCTTGGTACGCATTAAAATAACCTAGGCACAGTTCTTGAAGGTTGGACAACCGAGCCAAGCTCGCTGGAATTCTTCCCGTGAGACCGTTGCCTTGAAGACCCAAGCTCTCTAGGCTCTGTATATCGGCGTAGGCTTCCGGAATCTCGCCGGAAAAGTAGTTTCCGCCGAGATGGACCGTTCTGAGTCGCTTCAGGCCGGCAAACTGCGAAGGGAGCTTACCGGAGAAGTTGTTGTTGTAAGCATCAAAAACCTCGAGGTTCGTCATGGTAAGCACCATATCTCCAGGGAAGTCGCCGCTGAAGTTGTTGGAGGAGAGGTTGACGAACCTTAGAGCGGAGAGGTTGGACATCTCAAGGGGAAGAGGACCGGTGAGATTGTTGGCGGAGAGAGTGAGATTGAGGAGACGGTCCAAAAGGCCAATCTCTGGAGGAATGGTGCCGAATAGAGGAACAGAGGAGATGTTGAGAGCAATAACCCGGGAGTCATCATCGCAAGTAACTCCAGAAAAGGAGCAATGCGAGGACCAAGTTTCCGGCTTCCAGTCATCAAGTCCAGAGCCCGCCACTCCGATCATGGACGACTTGATCTTCATCAGCGCTTCAAGATCCGAATACGCATCACAAGATGAGAGCATAAAACACTGTAACAGTAGGAGAAGAGAACAGGAAAGAGAAGAAGGCATTCTCATCTCTGTCTCTCTCTCTCTCTGGGAGGACTCGGTCACTGTTGCTGTGTTCAGAGGCGAGGTGTACGTACAAGGATGGGGCAGCTCAAATAAGTAGGAAGCAGCAACGTTGCATTGCGAATGCGAATGGGAGAATCGAACTCGAATGAATAAACAAAACCAAACCCCTCCCCAAAAGCAAAAGCAAAAGCAAAAGCAAAAGGCGGGGAGAGAGAGAGAGAGAGAGAGTTGTGATAGATGAGATGAGACGAGACGAGACGGCTCTGGAAATTGACGGCGGTTTGAGGGGACAGTGGACAGGATGATGATTTTTAGCAGCATTGCCGCAGCCATGGCCAGAGCTGGCACTGCCGGTGCCAGTGGGCATGATGGATTGCGTGACCACGTCGCTTATGGCCATGGTGTCAAGCTGTCGATATTTAACTATTATAATAATAATAATATAAATCATAAAAAAATAGATTAGTATAAAATAAAAACTATATATATACGTTTTGTAATGGATAAGATAAAAGACGTGTTTAAAGTAGATTTTGGGCAGGCTTTTTAACCCTGCTGTGACAGTCAAACAAATATGAAGGAAGGCGGGGTGTTGTCAGTGTTAGGAAGCAGCGGAGATGGAGGGAGGGGCCCAGCCAGCCCAGTGGCAAAGGCAAAGACTGGCGTGTCTTTTCCCAGATGGATACCCTTCTTTCTGCTTCTGCTTCTGGCTCTGCCTCTCCTTTGGCTTCCAGCTGAAAGTCCACTCTTTTTGTTCTTTTCTTTCTCGCCCCGTCCCCACTTCCTCGCTCTTCTCTCTCACTCTCACTTCTATTATTGTAATTTTAATATATTAAAAAAATGGTTATAAATTTATATTGGTCGAAAATTAATTCAAGTAGAATTTGAATGAATATTTTCGACCAATATAAATTTATAAACCATTTATTTATATATATTAAAATTAAATAATAGAAGTGAGAGTGAGAGAGAGAGAGCGAGGGGAGTGGGGACGGGGGGCGAAGAAGAAAAGAACAAAAAGAGTGGACTTTCAGCTGGAAGCCAAAGGAGAGGCAGAGCCAGAAGCAGAAGCAGAAAGAAGGGTATCCATCTGGGAAAAGACACGCCCAGTCTTTGCCTTTGCCACTGGGCTGGCTGGGCCCCTCCCTCCATATCTCCGCTGCTTCCTAACACTGACAACACCCCGGCCTTCCTTCATATTTGTTTGACTGTCACAGCAGGGTTAAAAAGCCTGCCCAAAATCTACTTTAAACACGTCTTTTATCTTATCCATTACAAAACGTATATATATAGTTTTTATTTTATACTAATCTTTTTTTTTATGATTTATATTATTATTATTATAATAGTTAAATATCGACAGCTTGACACCATGGCCATAAGCGACGTGGTCACGCAATCCATCATGCCCACTGGCACCGGCAGTGCCAGCTCTGGCCATGGCTGCGGGCAATGCTGCTAAATCATCATCACCCTGTCCACTGTCCCCTCAAACCGCCGTCAATTTCCAGAGCCGTCTCGTCTCGTCTCATCTCATCTATCACAACTCTCTCTCTCTCTCTCTCTCCCCGCCTTTTGCTTTTGCTTTTGCTTTTGCTTTTGGGGAGGGGTTTGGTTTTGTTTATTCATTCGAGTTCGATTCTCCCATTCGCATTCGCAATGCAACGTTGCTGCTTCCTACTTATTTGAGCTGCCCCATCCTTGTACGTACACCTCGCCTCTGAACACAGCAACAGTGACCGAGTCCTCCCAGAGAGAGAGAGAGACAGAGATGAGAATGCCTTCTTCTCTTTCCTGTTCTCTTCTCCTACTGTTACAGTGTTTTATGCTCTCATCTTGTGATGCGTATTCGGATCTTGAAGCGCTGATGAAGATCAAGTCGTCCATGATCGGAGTGGCGGGCTCTGGACTTGATGACTGGAAGCCGGAAACTTGGTCCTCGCATTGCTCCTTTTCTGGAGTTACTTGCGATGATGACTCCCGGGTTATTGCTCTCAACATCTCCTCTGTTCCTCTATTCGGCACCATTCCTCCAGAGATTGGCCTTTTGGACCGTCTCCTCAATCTCACTCTCTCCGCCAACAATCTCACCGGTCCTCTTCCCCTTGAGATGTCCAACCTCTCCGCTCTAAGGTTCGTCAACCTCTCCTCCAACAACTTCAGCGGCGACTTCCCTGGAGATATGGTGCTTACCATGACGAACCTCGAGGTTTTTGATGCTTACAACAACAACTTCTCCGGTAAGCTCCCTTCGCAGTTTGCCGGCCTGAAGCGACTCAGAACGGTCCATCTCGGCGGAAACTACTTTTCCGGCGAGATTCCGGAAGCCTACGCCGATATACAGAGCCTAGAGAGCTTGGGTCTTCAAGGCAACGGTCTCACGGGAAGAATTCCAGCGAGCTTGGCTCGGTTGTCCAACCTTCAAGAACTGTGCCTAGGTTATTTTAATGCGTACCAAGGAGGTATTCCGCCGGAGTTAGGATCATTGAGCTCGCTCCGACTCCTGGATTTGGGAGGTTGTAACCTCTCCGGCGGGATTCCGCCGAGTTTGGGAAATCTGAAGATGTTACACACTCTCTTTCTCCAGCTTAATAACCTTTCCGGCATCATCCCTTCGCAACTTTCCCGTTTGGTGAGTCTGAAATCACTCGACCTCTCCATCAACCAATTCAGTGGAGAGATACCCGACAGCTTCATTGAACTTCAGAACCTCACCCTACTGAACCTCTTCCGAAACAACCTTCACGGTCCTATTCCGTCTTTCATCGGCGACTTGCCCCATCTGGAGGTGCTGCAGGTTTGGGGGAACAATTTCACCTTGGAATTGCCCGAGAACCTTGGCCGGAACAGAAAACTACTGCATCTCGACGTCGCGACCAATCACTTAACAGGTACGATTCCTCGCGATTTATGCAAGGGAAGGAGACTGAAGACGCTGATACTGATGGAGAATTACTTTGTGGGGCCGATTCCTGAAGAACTCGGTGAGTGCAAATCACTGACTCGGATTCGAATCATGAAGAACTACTTGAGCGGAACGATTCCCTCCGGCTTCTTTAGCATGCCGTTATTGGACTTGCTTGAGCTTAACGACAACTTGTTCACCGGCCAACTTCCTTCCGAGATATCGGGCAAGACACTCGGCTCACTGTCCCTGTCTAATAACAACATCTCCGGCGAACTTCCTCCTGCCATTGGTAATCTTGTTAATTTGGTTTCTCTCCTCCTCGACACGAACCAATTTTCTGGTGAAATCCCGGAGCAGATCTTCAGTTTGAAAGCTCTTTCGAAGATTAACCTCGGCTCCAATAATGTTTCTGGTAAAATTCCTTCTTCAATAGAGCACTGTGAATCTCTAACTTCAATAGATCTCAGCAGGAACAATTTGTACGGTGAAATTCCAGTAGGTATTACTAGATTACACAACTTGGGCATTCTGAATTTATCTAGAAACCAGCTGACCGGTGCAATACCCGATGAAATGGCTTCCATGGACAGCCTAACAACGTTAGACCTTTCATACAATAGCCTCTCCGGTAGAATCCCCTCCGGCGGGCAGTTCCAAGCCTTCAATGCCAGCTCCTTCGCCGGCAACTCCAAGCTCTGTCCATCGCACAATCAATCCGTGTGCCTGTTCATGGTGCAAAATCCAACTGGGTCCTCAAAGGAACGGCGTAATGCTTTTGGATCAACAAAGCTCATTATCACAATCATCGCTGTCGTAACGTTTGGGTTGTTGGTCACGGTCACGTTGAGGCGAATCAGAAGCAAGAGACTGGAAAAATCAAGAGTGTGGAAGCTCACTGCATTCCAGAAGCTAGATTTCAAAGCCGAAGACATTCTCGAGTGCCTGAAGGAAGAGAACATTATCGGAAAAGGAGGCGCCGGAACCGTGTATCGGGGGACCATGCCAAAGGGCGGAGTCGACGTGGCAATCAAGCAATTAGGCGACCGCAGTACCACTGGCCGCAACGACCGTGGTTTCTCGGCCGAAATACAGACTCTGGGAAGAATCCGGCACCGGAACATCGTGAGACTGTTAGGCTACATATCGAACAGAGACACGAACTTGCTGGTTTACGAATACATGCCGAATGGAAGCTTGGGGGAGATGCTTCACGGGCCAAAGGGAGCCCGGTTGCAGTGGGACAGCAGATACAAGATCGCAGTGGAGGCAGCCAAAGGGCTGTCTTATCTCCACCACGATTGTTGCCCTCTCATCATCCACAGAGACGTCAAGTCCAACAACATATTGCTCGACTCCGATTACGAGGCTCACGTCGCCGATTTCGGGCTGGCCAAGTTCCTACAGGCCGCCGGAGCTTCGGAGTGCATGTCATCCATCGCCGGCTCCTACGGCTACATTGCCCGGAGTACGCGTACACCCTCAAAGTGGATGAGAAGAGCGACGTGTACAGCTTCGGGGTTGTGCTTCTGGAGCTGATCACGGGGCGGAAGCCTGTGGGCGGGTTCGGGGACGGAGTGGACATAGTGCGGTGGGTTAAGAAGACGATATCGGAGTTGGCTCAGCCGTCGGATGCGTCGTCGGTTCTGGCGGTGGTGGATCACAATCTGAGTGAGTATCCATTGACGGGAGTTGTGAACTTGTTCAAGATAGCAATGATGTGCGTTGAGGAGGAGAGCGTAGCGAGGCCGACAATGAGGGAAGTCGTCCACATGCTCACCAATCCTCCTCCTCCTCCTCCCCATCACCGTCTCATTCACTGATATTCCTCTCTGCTCTGCTCTTCTCTGTCTTTTCTCCGTTGCCTTGCCTCTTCCTAATATTTGCAATAATTTGAACTGCAGCTTAGCAGCAGCCGCCGCCAAATTCCCAAGTGGGCAAATCTTGTATAATTTGTGGCCGAAGTAATTAATCTATCTTGGCTGTTCGTCTGGTTTTGGTTTTTGTTTTCCTTCCCTTTGGTTTGAACTGCCCACTGGCGTGGTGTTGGCGGGGGGGATGGTCAAGTAAGTGTACCATATTTATCACCTCTAAGTAAACTTAAAACTTTTCAGAATAAGTAAATATGTGCGCAAGTTAAAAGGATGGCTTTTGGCTTGTGGTTCAATTCGTTTGGCTTGCTTGAAATATGAGTCATCCAAACAAAAACAAAACTAAGTATCGTGAATACTGAATAGCAAGCACGTACAAAGGGTACCCCCTTCCAATTAATTAATGAAATTCATCATAACTGCTCAAATACATGGATCATATTATTACATTTCGGTGTTAATCTCTCTCTCTCTCTCTCTCTATATGTACACGTGCTTATATGCTGTTGTAAATGAAATATTTCAAATGGTTTACGGTATTTTTAATTTTGGAATGATCGGTCTTACACGGTTCTTGTCATTTGTGTTTTTGATTTTGATAAAGAATGTCATTTGTGTCTTTGATTTTGATAAAGAAGGTATATTGTAGATGTGAGATTTTATTTTGGCGCATAGGATTATCAGTGTAAATTTGGTATATCACTTGAGAATTTCTCCTTCCATTTCGTGCACACAAGAGAGTAAGCAAATACATTGCAACTTTTTGTTAACTCTTTTTTTTTTTTTCTTGACTTTTTTTCTGGAACCTAAAGTTTGAATTTATCCTTGAAGAAAGCATGTCTTCTGATCAATTCTTTCTCTTATATATTATTTTTTATTTATCTAATCTTTTTTCTTATTTATTTGAACCATTCTTTCAGTTGCTTATTTCCTCTCAATTGTCACATCTCTCTCCTATAAAAGTGGCATCTTACTATACTTGTGATACACAAACAAACCATCTACCATTTCAGTCACTCCTCCTATAGGGTTCATCTTTGATTTCTTGCTGCTGTTTTTATTTTCAAAACTTGTGAGTGTACATAAGTTTTGAAAGAACTTGTTGTATATCGAACGACTAGCGTATACTTGTGGCACGGTGTAAATAATATTAAAATTAAAATATAATAATATTTATTAATATTATAAAAAAATTTTATAAACATTGAATAATTTATATTATTTTAATTAATATAAATAAAATTAAAAAAATAAATGAATTTTCCCACCATCGTCGCACCTCTTGGTGGCTAGGGTGGGTTGTTTTGTGAGAGAGAGAAATAGAGAGTCCGTGAGTGAGGGAATGGGAGAGAGCATGCAACAGAGGGAGAGAGAGAGAGACAGTGAGTGAAAGAGTGAGTGGTCGTCGGACTCGTTGTTGTCCCTCTCGCCCCCTTCACTATAGTCGCACCCGTCAGCCAATTGTCGACCCTCCCATCTCCCATTGTCGTCACACCTACCGATGGTATAGGTGGGTGGATTTGTGAGAGAGAGAAAGACAATGGGAGAGAGAGGGGGGCATTAAGTGAGGGAGTGAGTGGTCGTCACACCTGCCAACCCCTCACCCATTGTTGTCCCTTTCACCCCCTCCCTCATTGTTATCGACCCTCCCTTCCCCCCACCACTGTGGCACCCACTGATGGCTTGGGTAGGTAGATCTGTGAGAAAGAAAAAGATAGAGGGAGAGAGAAAGGGGCAGTGAGTGAGAGGTGGGTGAGTGGATTTGTGAGAGAGAGAAAGAGAAAATGAGATAGAAAAACAATGAGTGAGAGAGTGAGTGGGCCAGTGGAAATATCATTTTCAATCTTAACCATTGATATATATATATTTAAAATTCATCTTAACCATTAAAATATCTCTCTCATATATTTTACATATTTTCAAAAACTCTTTTTTATTATATAGAAGGTTAAGGAGTATTGATTTTAAATAAATACTTTAATTAGTGAAATTGAACATTTCAATTATATGAACATTTTTTTTCTCTAATTATATAAGCAAATCTGACTATTTTCTTTCTATCTCAATTTTATTTTTTTATTTTTAAAATTTTGATATATATATTTTTGCAATTAAAATATATTTTTTGTAATTTAAAAATATTTTTATTTGTTAAAATTATAATTCTAATCTATTTAGATAAAGGGACAAATTGGTCTTTTAACAATTTACTCACAGGATTGGCATATTTTTTTTACAATTTGACATATAAAATGAAAGATTGATATAACTTTAAATTATACTTCTTTTTTTTTTACCAAATATAGATCAACATTATCTAATTTTATCAGTATTTTATATCTTAAAATTTTATATAAAATACGATTAATTATCTTAAAATTTAATTATAAAAATAAAATTTATCAAATATATAGATATTTTACACCAAACATCAAAAAGAGATGTACACACAAATTTTAAAGAGAGAGAAAAAGAGAGAGAAAGAGAAAGGGAAAAAAAGAAGAAGAAGAAAATACACACACAGATGTACGTGTGTGGCTGGGGGGCTGTTGCTGTATGTGAGTGTTTTTTATGTATACACATAGAGATGTACACACACAAATATGATTATACGTGTGTTGATGGGTGTGTGTGGTTGGGGGGGGGCTGTTTCTGTTTGTGTGTGTGTGTATCCATCTTTAAGTCTGAGGTATGTGTGTTTATACAGTTCTACGTGTCTTTGTTCATTTTTCCTTTCTCTCTGTATGTGTGTGTTCTGTGTGTATACTTACTATGTGTATATATTATGTATGTGTGAGATCTCAGGCTGTTCTGTGTTTATACACACACATATACATAATATATATACACATACATACATATATAATATATACACACGCGCAGTTAGTATATAAACACACACACAACAGAAATTTCTAAGAACAACAAAGATTCTGTTCACAGTAAAAATCAACATCGAAGAACACATTAAAATTTATCTTCGCAACAACCAGAAACAACAAATCCAATAACAAAAAATACACAGCAAACATCACAACAGCGAACAAAGAGAGAGAGAGAGGGGTAGAAATCATATATATCAGGTCAGATCTTAAGCCTTATATATGTGAGTGTATAAATCATATATACGTGCTTGTGTGTATAAGCAAAAACAGAGAGAAATGAGCAAAAACAGCCTCCTAATTTCCGACAGCAAGCTTCTCGACGCCCAGCTCTCTCTCTCCATTCCCGATTTCTTCTCTGGTGCGTGCGCTGGGTGCGTGAGACGCAACTCCCTGTTCCTATGCGTTTTCTTCTTCTCTTCTTTCGTTCTTCCAGGTGCGCGGTCTTGTTCTCTCGGAAAGTTATAGAAAGCTAGTTTCTCGCTGAGAGAGGAAGAAGAACAAAGAGGAAGAAGAACAAAGAGAGAGAGAGCTTAGACAAAGAAAGGAAGAGAGAGATAGAGAGGGAGGGTGGGGAGCAGATAGAGAGGCAATACGGGCGAGAACACACAAATGAAGGGTGTAATCTCAGCCATTCATCTCAACCAAATTAATCTTAACCATCAAAATGTCTATGCATTTGAGACATTTCAAAAACCCTTATGTTTTATTATATAGATAATCACCTTATAAAACACCATTTATTTTTGGAGTAAAAATTATTCTTAAACTCGATAAAACCCCATTTATTTTTGGAGTAAAAATTATTCTTAAACTCGATAACTTCTACCACATGCATTGTCTTGCTTTTTTGGTTGTTATATGTTGGCTCCTTACCTCATTGCTTGCTGGGTACAATGTTTGTTGTATAATCTTTTCCTAGGTATTCTCATCTTACTATCACTGGCAAGGATACGGGTACGTGTTGCCCCCAAATAATCAACTTTCTCATTTAATTATCCCCCAAAAAAATCCTAGCAAATTCTACTTACAATTCTCCACTTTTAGCAAATAAATTCTACTAACAATTTTGATTTTTACTTTTTAAGAAGATTTGTAAAATTTTAACTATTATTTAAAAATCTTAATGAATTGTGATTAATGTTCCCATGGCTATACCACTTGATTAACTTTAAATAAGTTCTTTATTTTCGTTTTTAGTGAAATTTATAAAATTTTAATCAATAATTGATACCATTTAAATATTCATATTAATTTAATCTAGTTATTTTTGTTTACATAATTTTTAGCTAAATGGGTGTCCTTTTATTTTTTTGGTTTTGTGAAATTAAATTCATAGGGATAAAATAAATCACAAGGATTTTGTAGATATAAATAAAATTTATTTGAAAGAGTTTTAATTAATAAGAATAAAAAAATTTATATAACTCGAAGCAGAAAAAAATAATATCAATATGAGTATGAGGTGCAGTTAAATGGGTATACTTTTATTTTCTTATTTCTGCCAAATGAATTCGCCAGGTTAAAATAAATTCAAAATAATTCATAGATTTTTAGTGAATACAAATAAATTTATTTATAAGAGTTTAAATAATAAATAAAAAGCGTATTACATTTGGGTTTTGAGAATTTGTAACGCTTAGTTTTCATAATTAATTTTAACTACAAATGGAATAGTTAACCAAAAAGATCAACCTAATATGCATACCCTAGCGACCAATATTTTTTTACTCAGAAATGTTGTTTGCTGAATGACAGTCATATATTGATATATTGTATGTTTTTATTAATATAACATAAAACATAACACTTAAATACACAAGTATTATTAACAATTGAATTGTATTGTATTGTATATTTTCATTAATCTAATGCAAAATATAACACATTAATATATGAGTGTCACTGACAATTGATGTATTATATATTTTCGTTAATATAATATATCAATATACTATTGTCATAAAAAATTAATTTATAATTGAATGTGCAAATAATATTTATAATTTTTTATGTAGCATATATATGAGATTGAATGAGCATTTTCTTTTTATTGCTTAAAGTAATTTGTAGTAAAAAAATTCATTAAAAGAAGTTTTAATAGGCTTAAAAAACTTTCTTGAAGGAGTTTAAATAAATAAATTTGAATGTTGAGAATATTGTCCACGTGGCCATCCATTTAAATGACTATGAGTGTTATTTCTGGTCTTGATCTTCTTATTTTTCATTTAAATGGGAATTTTATAAGGTTTTAAGTTGGATGTAAATGAATTTGTAGACTTTTGATTTATGTTGCAATGTGTCACAAGACTAGGCCTTCAAGACTCGGCTTGCAAGCAAGCTTGTGATGGCCACAAGCATGCACACTCAGGTCAGCCTAGCACCCAACGACATTAAACAAAGCACAGCACACAAAGGAAGTTCGAACGAGATTAAGCAAACCACAACACACAAAGGAAGTTCACACAATGAAATATAAGAAAATCCTAACTTTTTATTCAATCCGTGAATACAAAAGAAATATAGAAACCGCATGTTTATTGCCTCTTAATGTCAACCCTTAGCCCTATCAAGGCCATGCGACTTGCTGACTTGCCTGCCTTCGTGTCCCGCATAATCTGGCCCTCGTGGCACCCACATCCCTCATATGTCAAGCCCTCGACTGGCCATGCCTGCTATGCCCATTTGTGCTGCTAGCCTTGTCACACAACCATCTGCCCACAGGCACTTCAACCTTGAGCCCAACTTGTTGCATGATTGTTGCCACCATGGCACAGTAGTCCTGTGCCTCTAACACTTGAGTCTCTTTGGCCACACACATTCTGTCATAACATCCCTTCTTCGTGTCAATGTTCTTCATAAATACAGGATGTACATCTATGAACATGTTAAATACACTATACAATGTCACTTTATTTTTTTATTTTTAATCTTTAAGAGAGTTAGTAAGGTTTTAGTTTCAACGTGAATGAATATGTGAACTTCGATTTTAAAGCACGGTGTTGGTGTGTAAGAAATAAGATCTCCAATCACCTTAATTGCTTATTTTGGACTATAGCCCATCGATGCAATTGATTATAATTTAAGCAAGGTGTTGGCAGTGACCATGCTTAAATTATTTCAACTGTGACATCCAGAAACTTCACAAAAATTAAGGTTAAAATGCATAGTGCTTCTTCTCACAACTTCCCTTGCAAAGTTGCTTGCTTGCTTAATGTTTACTTGCATTGTTCATGTCTGTTGATATTGGACTTTATTCCAAATAAGACATAAACAAATAGTAATCTTAGTAAGCTTAGATCAAACAACCGTTGCACTTTTCTTGCCAATGATATGATTAAAACAGATATTGTAACTTTTATCTAAGTTTGACTGAGATTTTCCATGGTGATGACTCTTGCTCCCAATAATAACATGTTCTATGCTACTCTATAGTTTTATAATATGAAACAACATAAAATGAGTTTATGATATTATTTCTTGATGATAGTTATTGTTATAAAGTTTAGAATCATCTAATATTGAAAGTGGAGCCCCATGATAAAAGAGGACTCAATAGGAGTTTGGCTGTTGGTCTACAAGTCAAGGTCAAGGCCCATTTAATAAATTATATCTCAATTGATCGTGTGGCCCGTCTTAACTATGTTGAGTTCTAACCTAGTTAAGAGGGGGTGAGTTGACACCTTTTAAAACTCTAATGCAAAATTTATGCACGTATATATATGAGAAAACAAATTTAATACAAACCAAAATTGTAGTTGAGAGTACGGGAGCACTTAAATACTAGATGAATAATATGATATCCACCAACTGTACTAGTATGTGCTTTGGTCCAATATACTCTTCAAATTACAACTTGGTGAAGACAAGTGATTTGAATGTACACAATAACAAGTCTTTAAATAAACCAAATGGAATATTGAATGAGTATAAAGAATGATCAATTCAAATCAGAATATAATCAAAATAACCAACAAGAATGTAGGCTTTAGGATTTGGCCACTTTAGATAGCACAAGACCAAAAACAAACAAGTATAATCAAGCAAGAATAAGTAAGAGTGAAAAGAAGAAGAACACAGCGATGTATAATGGTTCGGCCCTTATGGCTTACATTCACTACCTAAGGATCTCATTCCTTAGGATTTTCAACCAAATCCACTATATGAAACTTTTTTTACAACCACCAAAGCCTTCACTTGGCTTCACCACCACCAAACTACTTCTAGAGTCTCACACTCATTATTTTGGATTTTTGTATGCTCTTTACATGATACAAGAATAGTAGAGATTGAGAAACAGGATTCTCTAAAAAATAATACAATGAAGCGTAGAGAACTCTCTTAGTTTTCTCTCAAGAAAATAGAGGAAAAGAAAGATTAGAGAGAATGAAAATCTTGACCAATAATGTAGACAATAATAGGGCTTTCAAAAGTTATTTCAAAGCCTTCAAGAGACCTTTTTATATAGTGTTAGAGTAGTTTTTCCTTGATCAATCTCAGCCCTCCATGTGTCAAGTCTTCAACCCAATCTCAGCCCTTCATATTGAATTCTTGATTTAGCTTCCATAATCAGCTAACTTGATTGATTATCAAGACCTTTGACTTTTGTTGATCTCCAATCAGCCTTGAATAAGCAAATCAATTCCACTAATGCATGGCTGATTTTAAGGATTAAAATATCATGACAATCCTTCATAATTCTTGCAAAATCGTCCATAAATCAAAAATGATCAATTATGATTTCAAGATGATCTTCAAACACCTTTGATTGAGCAATTGACCTCTTAGCTTCCATAACAAGAATAGCTGATTTGAAATTTGAATTTAAATCTCCATGAGATGAAAAATGCAGCCAAATATTCTCAAATAATGAAGCAAATTTGTCCAACAATGAATATATCAATTATAACTTCAAAAGCCCTTAATTAATCAAGTTTCCATACTAAAAATGTTGACAAGTAGATAATCAATTTGTGTAGTTGAATATATGCAATATATCCTTTGAATATTCTCCCATAATGAAGATATTAATTAGCCATAATGAGTAGGATACTTGATTCCATGATTTGAGTCTCCATATCCTTTTAATGAGAGTGAATCAGCAATAAAGGAAAGTAATATCAATCAAGGTTTAATTTTCAAACTTTAATTTCCTCCATTAATGTTGAACAATAATGCTGAATCTTTAATTTCTCCATTTGAATGCAATTCAAAAAATTCTTTCATATTTAACTGAGTAGATGAGCTTCTAGGAACCTTTAAATTTACTCCATGATTCTCTTACCATATCTAGACTAACGAGATGATGTAGCCTTGATGAGTGTGCTCCACGTGGCTGCCATGTCATCAAAATGTCATGTTAACAATGCCATGTCGCTAAGTTACATATATGGCAACTCCATATAGTGGACTACTCCAATCTCATCAAAAACTTTCATATAGATCTTTTGAACTTCCCATATATGAACAAGGATTCCATATATATATCTTCTAGACTTTCCATTCCAAGAAGAACTTTTCATACATAGCTCAAATACTCAAATTTCTAGAAAGCTCTCTAAAAACTTATTTCCATATATAATGAAATCTCTACATCAATATAAGAAGTTTCCATATATAACATGTGTCATGAAATCACTAGAGAACACCTTTGTAAGCCTTATGAAGGCTTCATGCTTTGTTAGTACATAAAATATAAATGTACCATTCACACATGCCAATCATCAATCATCAAAATCTACACTCAACAAACTATTTTTTCTGGACGAATAATCTATATAAGAGTCTAGTGTCTAATATCTTCTCATGTTTAAATCTATTTCCTGCGCAATAATTGTGAATCAAATCCAGATATACCTCTCTTACTAAAAATCATGAGACCGAGCGACAGGAGCCCCCGCAAGGAAGGGCATCCCAAGTATGGTATGCTATTTTATTGTACTCTTATTACATCATTATTATGTCACTCTCAAATATAATGACTAATTTGAATGTTGAAAGATTTGCATGAGGATGAAAATCTTCCACCCTCTTTTTTTTTCGTAAGAGTATAACTTAAAAACATGCTTGAGTTTGAAGAGTGCTAGGGCATTTTCGAATTTAACAACTACATAAGAAAAACATGAACAAATCATAAATTAAATGGTAATTAGCCCTTTAACCTTTATCAGAGATTATAAAGAATCACGGCAGATTAGATGTTTAAGTTTAAAAGGAAAAGATAGGGTGATTGAAAAAATTTAAGATTTAAAAGATGAGATATGCTCTAAAATTCAAGGGAATGATATAACTTGAAAGAGATAATTCAACATTTCAAATATCAGTTATAATATTTTAAATATAAATTATTATTATCTAAATTTAAATTTATTTATGTTATTTAGAAGATAACGTATATATTTTGTATTTATATAAAAATCCCTGCTCTCTAAGTCAATAACATTTCAATCAAGTCTTCTCCCAAATTCCTAACAACCCTCCTCCTTTACTTACCATTGTGAATCTTTTCTTGACAATAACATAATGAAGTGGGCTCCTTTTATTATGAATTGAGTGTGGTGAAATTTGTTACTGTAATATGGATTAATGGTAGGTGGATAATTGTGGGTTGAATGACAAAGACTTTGTTGTCAATTGCCATTATTGTCATTATTCTTATTTTTAACTGATTGCCCTTTGTAGAAATCAATGAAGTTTTGGTTTAATGGCAAAGTCAACACTTAAAAAATTGTTAGGTCTAAAATTAGATTCTTTTATGTGTGTAGTTTTTTATGATTGGATTGATTGTAGTCTTGGCATGTCATCCAAAATGGTGAGTTTTCTTTCCTTTTTTTATAACTCGAAGTGTCTAAACTTGTGTTTTATTATTTTTGAGAGAAGTGGGCCTTACCCCAACAAATTCTTAGATAAATCATGGTTTAGTGTTCATATAACGTACTTAAAAGATTTTGAACCTGATATCTCAGACATATTCACCTTTTGCGCTTGCCATTGGAGCCACTCACGGAGTGTAAATTGTGGGCTTCTTGATGGTATCTTGGAAGGATTTTATAGATTGTAGTTAATCTATTACACTATTTTCATGTATAAAGATTATAAACTAAATGACTACGGATTCCATTTGTAATAAATAGATGGTGAAAATTTATCTAAGGGTGTGTTTGATTGAAAAAATATAGAAAAAAAATATTTTTTAATTCTATGAAAAATAATTCCCATCGCCCCCTTAGTTGTAATTTTTTATAAAAAAAAATTGATCAAAATATACTTCAATGTTTTGTACCATAAATTTTTTTTATGAAAAATATTAAGCAATCAAACATGAAGCATGAAACATTTTTTAGTGAAGCATAAGTGAGTAAAGGGGGAAGTGAGAATTTTTTTCCATGAAAAATGTCACATTAATAAAAAATATTCTATAATTACATGTTTGATTGCTTAACATTTTTAAAGAAAATTTTTATGGTGCAATATATCGAAATATGTTTTAGAAATTTTTTTTATAGAAAATTGCCAGTGGGAATTATTTTTTATGAAATTAAAAAATATATTTTTTTTCATATTTTTTTTAAATCAAACACACCTATGGGTAAATGATATTATTAAATAAGATTTTGAATATCAATATATTAATTTGTAATTAACAATTAAAAAACCCATTCCCGCCCACGACAAAGGGTAAGGGTAAAGATACTAATTGGGTAAATCACACCAAATGTCACAAAACTTTGGCGTTCCTTTTAATTTGGTCACTAAACTTCAATTTC
This sequence comes from Diospyros lotus, assembly GCF_014633365.1. Classification (NCBI taxonomy): domain Eukaryota; kingdom Viridiplantae; phylum Streptophyta; class Magnoliopsida; order Ericales; family Ebenaceae; genus Diospyros; species Diospyros lotus. The sequence continues at coordinate 9,381,136 of NC_068341.1, forward strand.
TTACAAAGTGATAACAAAATTTTAAAATATTTTACAATGTGGTCACTAAAGTGATTTTTTAATGGTTCCTGGTCAAAATTGATGACGTGACGATGATGTGACACTGACGTGACAATGATGTGGCCATTGCTACGTCAGTAATTTTGGCAAAAATTGTTCAAAAATCATTTTAGTGACCATATTACAAAATATTTTAAAATTTTGTTATTACTTTGTACGGAATTGAAATTTAAGTGACCAAAATTAAAAATGATACTAAAGTTTTGTGATCTTTGATGTAATTTACTCGATACTAACTACTATTAGTTCACTATATTACTTAAACAAAATTAATTTAAAATAAATTAATAAAAAAGATTAACATATATTTAAAATATAAAATATAAAGATAATCAATGTGTATCAATCAATCAATGGGACCTTGGCTACATCATTTTCAAGCTATTTTTATTGATTAATATTTGTTTCCTTGACCCCCATTTGTTTTGCCTCTTGCTTTCTTCGAAGCAAGTCGTCATTTACCAACCCGGGGTGGTCCTTTTTCCATTGCGTTTCTTGCGGGATGGGTTCATCCATAATCTATTTCTTTATTCACTCCACTTTACTTCAAATTAGAGTCTCTTTCATAGAAAATTTCATCAAAAATGTCATATTCAAAAAGTTAAATTACATCTCTATTGTTTGACATATTATATTTCTTATAAAGTTAAATCTTATAATACAATCACTAAAACATATTTTAACCTATTTTTTATAAAAAAAATTATTTGGGAGTGATTTTTGTTTTTCATGTAAATTAAAAAATATTTTCTTTACTAACTAAATATTATCAAATTAAAATCTAAAATTGTAATTTAATTGAAGTCGATGAATAATATTCTATTCATTGGCAATTCTCCTACTATGTATTTGCTTATGGTTATTTAAGCAGGCTGCCCGAACCTGTCGGAACAAACCCAACAGAGTAGGAGATATGAGAGTGCCTTGTTCATCTCTAATTAACACTTGTTTTCTTCTCCTCCTCCTCTTCCTGTTACAGTGCTTTTTGCTTTCATCTTGTGATGCGTATTCGGATCTTGACGCGCTGATGAAGCTCAAGTCCTCCATGATCGGAGCGGCGGGTTCTGGACTTGATGACTGGAAGCCGGAAACCTCGTCCTCCCATTGCTCCTTTTCTGGAGTTACGTGCGATGAGGACTCCCGGGTTATTGCTCTCAACATCTCCACTCTTCCTGATCTATTCGGTACCATTCCTCCCGAGATTGGCCTTTTGGACCGTCTCCTCAATCTCACTCTCTCCGCCGACAATCTCAACGGTCCTCTTCCTCTTGAGATGTCCAACCTCACCGCTCTCAGGTTCGTCAACCTCTCCTCCAACAACTTCAGCGGCGACTTCCCTGGAGATATGGTGCTCACCATGACGAACCTCGAGGTTTTTGATGCTTACAACAACAACTTCTCCGGCAAGCTCCCTCTGCAGTTTGCCAGCCTGAAGAGACTCAGAACGCTCCATCTAGACGGAAACTACTTTTCCGGCGAGATTCCGGAAGCCTACGCCGATATACAAAGCCTAGAGATCTTAGGTCTTGGAGGCAACGGTCTCACGGGAAGAATTCCAGCGAGCTTGGCTCGGTTGTCCAACCTTCAAGAACTGTGCCTCGGTTGTTTTAATGCGTACAAAGGAGGTATTCCGCAGGAGTTAGGATCATTGAGCTCGCTCCGACTCCTGGATTTGAGAAGTTGTAACCTCTCCGGCGGGATTCCGCCGAGTTTGGGAAATCTGAAGATGTTACACACTCTCTTTCTCCAGCTTAATAACCTTTCCGGCATCATCCCTTCGCAACTTTCCGGTTTGCTGAGTCTGAAACAACTCGACCTCTCCACGAACCAATTCAATGGAGAGATACCCGACAGTTTCATTGAACTTCAGAACCTCACCCTACTGAACCTCTTCGAAAACAACCTTCACGGTCCTGTTCCGTCGTTCATCGGCGATTTGCCCAATCTGGAGGTGCTGCAGGTTTGGAGGAATAATTTCACCTTGGAATTGCCCGAAAACCTTGGCCGGAACAGAAAACTACTGTATCTCGACGTCTCGACCAATCACCTAACAGGTACGATTCCTCACGATTTATGCAAGGGAAGGAGACTGAAGAAGCTGATACTGATGGAGAATTACTTCATGGGGCCGATTCCTGAAGAACTCGGTGAGTGCAAATCACTGACTCGGGTTCGAATCATGAAGAACTACTTGAACGGAACGATTCCCTCTGGCTTCTTTAGCATGCCGTTATTGGACTTGCTTGAGCTTAACGACAACTTGTTCACCGGCCAACTTCCTTCTGAGATATCGGGCAAGACACTCCGCTTACTGTCCCTGTCTAATAACTACATCTCCGGTGAACTTCCTCCTGCCATTGGCAATCTTGATAACTTGCTTTATCTCCTCCTTGACACGAACCAATTTTCTGGTGAAATCCCGGAGCAGATCTTCAGTTTGAAAGCTCTTTTGAAGATCAACCTCGGCTCCAACAACGTTACCGGAAAGATTCCGTCGTCACTAGAACACTCTCAGTCTATAACTTCAATTGATTTCAGCAGGAACAGATTGCACGGCGAAATTCCCAGAGGCATTGCCAGATTACACAACTTGGGCATGCTCAATTTGTCAAGAAACCAGCTGACTGGTGCAATACCCGGTGAAATGGCATCCATGGGTAGCCTAGCAATGCTGGACCTTTCATACAATAACCTGTCCGGGAGAATCCCCTGCGGCGGGCAATTCCAAGCCTTCAATGCCAGCTCCTTCGACGGCAACTCCAAACTCCGTCCACCGCACAATCTATGCCTGTTCCAAGTGCCAAACCCACCAGTTGGGGCTTTAAGGGAACGGCGTGCGGGGCTTTTCAGATCAACAAAGCTTCTCATTGTCGCGATCACTGTTGGCGTGATGTTTGGGTTGATCATCATGATCACAGTCGCGGTCACGTTGAGGGGAATCAGAAACAAGAGATTGGAAAAATCAAGAGTATGGAAGCTCACTGCATTCCAGAAGCTGGATTTCAAAGCAGAAGACATTCTCGAGTGCTTGAAGGAAGAGAACATTATCGGAAAAGGAGGAGCCGGAATCGTGTACCGGGGAACCATGCCAAACGGCGGAGTTGACTTGGCAATCAAGCAACTGGTTGGCCGTGATACCACGGGTCGCAACGACCATGGTTTCTCGGCCGAAATACAGACTCTAGGAAAAATCCGGCACCGAAACATAGTGAAACTGTTAGGGTACCTGTCCAACAGAGAAACGAACTTGCTGGTGTACGAGTACATGCCAAATGGGTGCTTGGGGGAGATGCTTCATGGGCCAAACGGAGCCCAATTGCAATGGAAGAGCAGGAACAAGATTGCAATGGAGGCAGCCAAAGGGCTGTGTTATCTCCACCATGATTGTTCCCCTCTCATCATCCACAGGGATGTCAAATCCAACAACATACTGCTCGATTCTGATTACGAGGCTCATGTGGCTGATTTCGGGCTGGCCAAGTACTTCCGGGCGGCCGGAGCTTCAGAGCGCATGTCGTGCATTGCCGGCACCTTTGGTTACATTGCTCCAGAGTACGGGCATACCCTCAAAGTGGACGAGAAGAGCGATGTGTATAGCTTTGGGGTGGTGCTTCTAGAGCTGATCACCGGTCGGAAGCCAGTGGCCCGTGAGTTCGAAGAGGGAGTGAACATTGTGGGGTGGGTGAAGAAGAGGAGAAAGGAGTTGGGTCGGCCGTCTGATGCAGAATGGGTGCTTGCAGTGATTGATCAAAGGCTTAGCCAGTACCCATTGACGGGAGTGATAAAGTCGTTGAGGATTGCAATGATGTGCGTTGAGGATGCGAGTGCAGCCAGGCCTACCATGAGAAAAGTCGTCCACATGCTCACCCATCCACCCCGATCCCCCACTACAATACAAAAGTGTTAAAAAGGCTCACTCCATCACATAATCCACGTTGAGTAAACTAAAACTAACAAAAGTGAAATCAGTGTACTATATGTTGCAATCAATTATAAAAAAAAAATAATGATGAGAATTTTATAAGGTTTTAACTTGGATGTAAATGAATTTGTAGACTTTTGATTTATGTTGCAATGTGTCACAAGACTAGCTTTCAAGACTCGGTTAGCAAGCTTGTGATGGCCACAAGCATGTACACTCAAGTCAGCCTAGCACCCAACAAGATTAAACAAAGCACAGCACACAAAGAAGGAAATGCACACATAGTAATTATTAAATTTTTAATTTTGTTATAATTTAGTCTTTTGTTAAACATTCTATTAAGATTATAATAATTTATTATGATAAATTAATTATAATAAAGCATGGTGTTTTGTGTTAATTTTTCTAAATTTACTATAACGATTTTAATGATCAAGTATAAAAAATGTTAGAGCATATATATTTTAGTTATAAAATTAGAACTGAAAATTAAAAATTATTTTCATAACCGAATGGGCTCTAAATATATATATATTTTTTTAATTTTGTGTTATGGGGATGGGCTTTGACCCTATTGTTGTATTAGATTTCAAAAGTATATATGTGGCTGTGACCATACTTGACTTATTTCAACTGTGACATCCAGAAACTTTACAAAAATTAAGGTTAAAATATTTAGTGCTTCTTCTCACAACTTCCCAGCTTGCAAAGTTGCTTTGCTTGCTTAACGTCGTTTACTTGCATTGTTCATGTTAATTTGCGGATATTGGACTTTATTCCAAACAAGACACAAACAAACAGATGGTTAATCTTAGTAAGCTTGGATCAAACAACCGTTGCACTTTTCTCACCAATGATATATGATTAAATATATATAACTTTTACCTAAGTTTTACTGAGATTTTCCATGGTTATCACTCTTGCTCGCATGCAATAATAACATGTTCTATGCTAGTCATAAATTAAGAACTACATAAGAAAAATATGAGCAAATCTTAAATTAAGTGGTAATTAGTCCTTTAACCCTTGTCAGAGATCATAAAGAGTGATGGCAAATTGGATATTTAAATTAAAAAAGAGAAGATAAGGTGATTGAAAGAATTCAAAATTTAAAAGATGAGTCAGGATAAAAAATAAGATAAACTCCAAAATTTAAGAAAATGATATAACTTGAAAGAAAAAGATAATTCAACATTTTAAATATCAATTATTATTATCTAAATTAGAATTTATTCACATTATTTAGAAGATAACATATATATTTTATACTTGTATAAAGACCACTCTCTCAAATTCAATAACATCTCAACTAAGTCTTCTCGCTAATTCCTAACAACCCTCCTCGCTTACTTACAATTGTGAATCTTTTTTGAGGAATAACATAATGGATTGGGCTTCCTTTATTATGAGTTAAGTGTGGTGAAATTTTTTATTGTAATATTGATTAATGGTAGTTGGATAATGGTGTGATGATCAAAGACAAAAGACTTTGTTGTCATTTGTCATTATATATATATATATATATATGTGTGTGTGGCTTTTGGCTTATATTATTTTAAAGGAGTTACGCTTTGTAAGAACCAATGAAGTTTTGGTTAAATGGCAAAGTCAACACTTGGAAACTTGTTAGGTCTAAAATTAGATTCTTTTTATGTGTGTAGGTCTTTTTTTATGATTGAATTGATCGTAGTCTTGGCATGTTGTCTAAAATTGTGGGCTTCCCGGCCGGATGGCAAAGGGTAAGGGTAAGATACTAACTACTACTAGTTCACTATGTTACTTTACAAAATTAATTTAAAAAAAAAAAAAAAGAGATTAAAATGTACATTTATTTAAAATATAAAATACAAAGAAATCAATGTGTATCAGTCAAAGTCAAACAAAGGACCTTGACGACATCATTTTCAAGCTATTTTTATTGATTAGTATTTGCTCTCTTGACCGCCATTTGGTTTGCCTCTTTGCTTTCTTCCAATTAAGTAAGTCATCACATCATCTACCCCCCGCTTCCAGCCCTGGGGGAGTATCCCTTCTTGGGTTTGCGATTCTTATGGGTGGGTTTGCTCTATAATCTATTTGTTTAGTCACTCCATCCCAGGGCAGGGCAGGGCAGGGCAGGGGGGCTGCTAGTGCAACCAGTGAATAATTAAAATGTCTATTCGTCACCTTGCCTGCTTATACTTAAAACATCGTTTTCCATTCCCTTGCTTTTGTTTTGTTTATATCTATCCAGTAATTCGCAATTCTCCTACTATATATTATGTATTTGCTTATTTAAGCAGCTGCCCGAACCCCAAGGAAGTCGCCTCCGAAGCAAGTCGGAACAAACCCAACCCGACCCAACAAAGTTGGGAGACATATTGAGAATGCCTTGTTCATCTCCAATCAACACTTGTTTTCTTCTCCTTCTCATCCTCCTCCTGTTACAGTGTTTTATGCTCTCATCTTGTGATGCGCATTCAGATCTTGAAGCACTGATGAAGCTCAAGTCTGCCATGCTCCGACCAAGGGGCTCTGGACTTGACGACTGGCAGTGGCACCATAATTCCAGCTCCTCCTCGCATTGCTCCTTTTCTGGAGTCACATGCAACCAGCACTCTCGAGTCATCACTCTCAACATCTCCCCCTCTGTTCCTCTCTTGGGAACCATTCCTCCCGAGATTGGCCTTCTGAACAAGCTCCTCAACCTCACTATCTTCAACGCCAATCTCACCGGTCCTCTTCCCCTTGAGATGTCCAACCTCACCGCTCTCAAGTTCCTAAACCTCTCCTTCAACAACTTCACCGGTGACTTCCCCGGAGCTATGGTGCTCGGGATGACGGACCTTGAGGTTTTTGATGTCTTTTACAACAACTTCACCGGCAAGCTCCCCCTGCAGTTTGCCATCCTGAGGCGACTCAGAACCCTCCATCTTGGCTCAAACTACTTCTCTGGCGAAATTCCGGAAGCCTACACCCGCATACAGAGCCTTGAGAGCTTAGGTCTTCAAGGCAACGTTCTTACTGGCAGAATTCCGGCGACCTTGGCTCGGCTGTCCAACCTTCAACAACTTTGCCTTGGTTATTTCAATGCCTACCAAGGAGGTATACCCCCAGAATTAGGATCGTTGACCTCACTCCGACTCTTGGATTTGGCAGCTTGTAATCTCTCCGGGGCAATTCCGCCGAGTTTGGGCAATCTGAAGATGTTACACTCTCTCTTTCTCCAGCGAAATAACCTTTGCGGCCCCATCCCTCCACAACTTTCTGGTTTAGCGAGTCTGAAATCACTCGATCTCTCCTTCAACCAATTCAGTGGAGAGATTCCGGCCAGCTTCATTGAACTTCAGAACCTCACGCTGCTAAACCTTCCCCTGAACGACCTTCAGGGTCCTATTCCATCGTTCATCGGCGACCTGCCGAATTTGGAGGTGCTGCAGGTTTGGGGGAACAATTTCACCTTAGAATTGCCCGAGAACCTTGGCCGCAACAGAAAACTACTGCATCTCGACGTCGCGACCAATCACCTAACAGGTACGATTCCTCGCTATTTATGCAAGGGAAGGAGACTAAAGACGCTGATACTGATGGAGAACTGCTTCGTGGGGCCGATTCCTGAAGAACTCGGTGAGTGCAAATCACTGACTCGGATTCGGATCACGAAGAACTACTTGAGCGGAACGATTCCCTCCGGCTTCTTCAGCATGCCGTTCTTGGACTTGCTTGAGCTTGACAACAACTTGCTCACTGGCCAACTTCCTTCCCATATCTCGGGGAGCAAGACACTTGGCCTACTATCCCTCTCTAATAACAACATCACTGGACAAATTCCTCCCTCCATTGGAAACTTGGATAATTTGGTAACTCTCCTCCTTGACAGGAACCAATTTTTCGGTGAAATCCCGGAACAGATGTTCAATTTAAAATCGCTTTCCATTATCAGCCTCAGCTCCAACAACGTTACCGGTAAGATTCCGTCTTCAATAGAACACTGTGAGTCTCTAACTTCAATTGATCTCAGCAGGAACAGTTTGTACGGCGAAATTCCCGGATGCATTACCAGATTAGACAGCTTGGGCATACTCAATTTGTCAAGAAACCAGCTTACTGGTACAATACCTCGTAAAATGGCATCCATGGGTAGCCTAACAACGCTGGACCTTTCATACAATAACCTGTCTGGGAGAATACCATGCAGCTTGCAGTTCCAAGCCTTCAATGCCAGCTCCTTCGACGGCAACTCCGAACTCCGTCCACCGCACGGTCTATGCCTGTTCCAAGTGCCAAACCCACCAGCTGGGGCTTTAAAGGAACGGCGTGCTGGGCTTTTCAGATCAACGAACTTTCTCGTTGTCACGATCACTGTTGTCGTGACGTTTGCGTTGATGGTCATAATGACAGTCGCGGTCACGTTGAGGCGAATCAGAAACAAGAGATTGGAAAAATCAAGAGTATGGAAGCTCACTGCATTCCAGAAGCTGGATTTCAAAGCAGAAGACATTCTCGAGTGCTTGAAGGAAGAGAACATTATCGGAAAAGGAGGAGCCGGAATCGTGTACCGGGGAACCATGCCAAACGGCGGAGTTGACGTGGCTATCAAGCAACTGGTTGGCCGTGGTACCACGGGTAGCAACGACCACGGTTTCTCGGCAGAAATACAGACTCTAGGAAAAATCCGGCACCGAAACATAGTGAAACTGTTAGGGTACCTGTCCAACAGAGACACGAACTTGCTGGTGTACGAGTACATGCCAAATGGGTGCTTGGGGGAAATGCTTCACGGGCCAAACGGAGCCCAATTGCAGTGGCAGAGCAGGAACAAGATTGCAGTGGAGGCAGCCAAAGGGCTGTGTTATCTCCACCATGATTGTTCCCCTCTCATCATTCACAGGGATGTCAAGTCCAACAACATACTGCTCGATTCTGATTACGAGGCTCATGTGGCTGATTTCGGGCTGGCCAAGTACTTCCGGGCGGCCGGAGCTTCAGAGCGCATGTCGTGCATTGCTGGCACCTTTGGTTACATTGCTCCAGAGTACGGGCATACCCTCAAAGTGGACGAGAAGAGCGATGTGTATAGCTTTGGGGTGGTGCTTCTAGAGCTGATCACCGGTCGGAAGCCAGTGGCCCGTGAGTTCGAAGAGGGAGTAAACATTGTGGGGTGGGTGAAGAAGAGGAGAAAGGAGTTGGGTCGGCCGTCCGATACAGAATGGGTGCTTGCAGTGATTGATCAAAGGCTTAGCCAGTACCCATTGACGGGAGTGATAAAGCTATTCAGGATTGCAATGATGTGCGTTGAGGACACGAGTGCAGCCAGGCCTACCATGAGGAAAGTCGTCCACATGCTCACCCATCCCCCCGGCTCGCCCACTGCAATACAAAAGTGTTAGAAGGCTCACTCCATCACATAATTCACGTTCAGTAAACTAATACTAATAAGTGAAATCAATGTACTGTATATGTAATGACAATATGTGGGAGTATACAAGTAAAATAATAATAATAATCCCAAATATAATATATGAAAAACAAAAAATGGATCGGAGCCATGGGAGTCATACAGGAATTTAGCAACACACACGCTAATTGGAGCGGGATGCGGTGCACTGGGCTAGTGCCTAACCTTTTCTACTATCAATATTAGCTAAGGTATGAATTTTATGCCGGTGGGTCAAGTGGTTTAATCTTAATAAATTAGAATTTATATTAGTATATCATAGATTTAATTTATTGTCCTGTGCAGTGAGGTAAACTCTTCACCTGTGATTATCTTTTGTTGACGTATGAGAACCGTCAACTAGAGTTCAAGAGCCCACAATGCAATAACAGGTGCCGAAGAGTCAGGAACAGAAGCAAAAGAACAAACAAGAAGCACACAAGATTTTTACGTGGTTTGGCCCGAATGATGCTTAGTTCACGGCTGTTCTCTGGTTATTCTGGCAGAGTCACAGTATGTAATCCAGTCATCCATCCTTTTACAATGGCGTATCCTTCTATATAAATAGAGTCGTGTTGTTTACAATTCGAATCAGTTCTAAGTATGAAATGAGTCTATTCCATTGATGGCGTTTTCCTTATCGGCTTCCAATTATCTCACGGTCTTCTAGCTGTTCTGATCTTTAGCGCGTCTTTCGGCGAATCTGAAGTCGTGATGTTGTGATGCTGGGATGTTGTTTTGAGCGAGCTCGCTTAGGGCGAGCTCGTTGTCTTCAAGTGACCTGACTTTTTACTGTGAGACTCTTCATTGGTGGTTTTCAATCTCTGAGCCTAGCGGGCCTCTGAGGAATTCCGGTTGGCCTATTGGGCCTTGGGTATTTTGGGTTCGCCCTGCGGGACCGGGTCCAGCCTGTTAGCTGATTCCCGGAGATCGCCCATAACACCTTCTTTACCAAAATCGAGAGCACGAGTGGTGGGAGATCGCATAAGGACAATAATCCCAATGTATGAATTTTATAAAAAAAAATTAAATATGTTTTAATTTAATTTTTTACATTTCAAATAAAAAATATGAAATTCAATTTCCAATATTGTATTTCACCTTTCTCTCCGTCACGGAAATTCTATCAAACTAAGGATGCAAATGAGTTAAGTCATTCGTGAGCAGCTCGATGTTCGATTCGTTAAAACTTCGTTCGAGTTCATTCGTTAAACTAAATGATCTAAGTTTAAGCCTAACTTTAAAACTCAATTTGTGAACGATCCAAAATTGAGTTTAGTAAAACTCAGCTCATTAACTCTCAAGTTTGCTTAGCTAAAAGCTCGTGGGCAAGCTATAGTAAAAACTCACGAGCTGGTTCGTTTAGGGATTCACGAGCAAACTTGATTAGACTTGTGAGCAACTTGTGAATAGGTTCATTTATAAATACATTAATAAAGTTATTCATAATTTTATAAAATTATTATTTAATATAAATTTATCAAACTTTAAGACTGCATTATCTTTACTGTTTTCAACCCATTTTGAGTTTCATTTTTTCAAAACACTAAAAATACGCTTACTTTGCTATTTTTAAATACGTATTTTAGAAAATAAAAAATTATAAAAAAAAATCCAAAACAACTTTTTGTTATTTTGGATGTTTTCAACACCCAAAACATGTTGAAAACACCAAAAGGCAGAAAGCACACCTCCATTCCCTCCCCCTAACCCCTAATCTCGCACACCTAGCATTTCTCGACTCTCTCATCTCTTTCCTTCTCTCTTCTCTTCCTTCAGTTGTTGACCGCGCCCCCGCAAACCCCCATCCCAACCTGCTGACATATACAGCTTCGGCGTCTTCCTGTTGGAGCTCCTCACCAGCAAAACACCCTTCCAGGACCTCATCCTGGAGCACGACTACGACATCCCTCGCTGGGTTAGATTCATCAGTGTTGAAGATATGGAGTCCAGGGACGAGCCTACCTCTAGCAACGACATTTCCGAGGACAAGTGTCATGGCCTGTGTATCCATGTCACCAAAGAATCAACTGGGAATAAGGGAAGTATTGAGGATGATAAGAGACATGAGGGTAGAAGCTCAGGTGTTGTCGAACAACGACGATCATTCATTGGGGAGATGGTTGGACACCTTGCAGAGCTTCCGGCGGGACGAGCATCTAAGCATCTTGCAGTGCGTTTTTCAGTTGTGGTCAAAAATTAAAAATTAGATCTACGAAAATCTAACTATTAACTTTGGCCCGTTCTTGTATATGTTAACTTCCTTGGCTTGAAATTTTTAATGGTAGGCTCTGATTGTGAAAATATTTGATCGGCGGTGATCACCAATGACAGAAAAGATGCAGGGTGCCTGAAAGAATAAAAGAGAAAATAGAAAAAAAAAGATTTTTTTTTAAATTTTAAAAACAAAATTATATATTTATTTAAAATTTTAAAAATATAGTATATCTATATTATAATTAAAAATATAGGATAACATATAGAATATATTATTAAGTGTATAATTTAATATAAATTATCGATAAGATATATGTTAGCAATTCATTAATCAAATTTATTGTTTTACTTTAATAGTGAAATTTCATTAAAAAGAATTGATTTTATTATTTAATAATCAAATTCTTTGAATATAATATTATAAAATCATTTTTTTCAAAATTCCGAAATAAACACATTTTCTAATTTTATATTTTAAGAAACAATTTTTCAAAATAATAAAAAGAACTCGTTTTTAAAAATTTCAAAACAAATACTAAAAACATAAAATTGAAAATGAATTCAAAATTAAAAACTAAAACACGAAAGAGAACACAACCTAAATTATTATAATAATATAATTAAATTCTGTTTAGTGTAATTTTGAGAATGTTTTGAGAACAAGAAATTAAGGCTACGTTCTCTTTATTGTTTTCAAGTCATTTTTAGTTTTCAGTTTTCTAAAATAAAGACAACTCGTTCTCTTTACTGTTTTTAAAAATGCATTTTTGAAAACAAAAAAAAAAAATTACAAAGAAAACTCAAAACAACAAAAAGTTGTTTTGAATGTTTTCATCCAAAACAAACTAAAAACTCAAAACACATTTATTTATTTGTATTTTATTATTATAATAGAAAAAAATATTATAAAATTCATTAACTGTAAAATGTATATATTTTTTAATAATATATTAACATTGAATATTTTTAATTTACTGAATAATCAAATTTATTGAATAAAATATTATTAAAAAATTATTTTCAAAAGTTCAAAGAGAACGCGTTTTCTAATTTTCTATTTTAAGAAATAATTTTTCAAAATGACAAAGAGAACGTGTTTTCAATTTTCTAAAAATAGACTATCAAAACAGAAAACTGAAAATGAATTCAAAACTCAAAATTAAAAATTAAAAAGTAAAGAGAACGCAACCTAAGTGTATAACTTTAATATACTTTCTCCCCATTAAAATGTATTGATAATAAGATATCATATGTTGTGACTTGAAGATTAATCAACTAATGTATGAACTTAATAGAGTAATTATCGTTTAAGATAATATTTATTAATCAATATATGAGATGAAAAATTATCATATATGAGAAACATTTTGGATATTTGTCATTTTCAACGTATTTGTTAAACTTATTTGATCTTCCCTGAAAAAACTCTCATGTCATTTCTTATCTAACTTTTTAGAGATCAATTTATTTGCCCTTATTTGTCCTCTCCTAATAAATTTATATGATATTTTATAAATAAGTCTAAATTACCCATGTGTCTATTGTAAGATAATTAATGTCATTTAATATATTTTTAAAATTTAAATTTATTAAGTCTTATTTTTACAATAATGTTAGTTTTAAAAGAACTTGTTTATTTAATTCTTATAATTAATATTATTTAATATATTTTTAAATTGTCATATGTTTTAACAATTTTTAAAATTTAAATATCATTATTCCTTTCATCAATTTTTTAAATTATTTTATTTAATTTTATATTTTATTATCTATTATGAAAATATGTCTTGGTAAGTTTTAATTATCTACGTGGAATTATTATAATTCCACCAATAACTATTTAAGTTTTTTTATAATCTATTTTTGAACATAAATTTAGAGAATAAAACACTATTTTTAATTTTAATTTTTTTTAACAATTCACATTAATTATAAAATATTATTTTAATTATAAGTTTGTTGTTGATGTTAACATACAATTTTGAATAAATTTGATAATAGGGATATTTTAATAAAAAAAATAAACTCTATCTCAGTGCTTATCATATGTATTTAACAAACATATGGAAAAAAAATACAATTCTCAATGGATTGAAAAAAAAATTAACAAATAATCTGATATAAATATTAAAATACTTCTCAACCTTATTTTGACTATTATTTCATATCTTGATCCAAAAAACATTTCAATTTTATATTTCTCATTTTAACAACCGCTATCTTAGTCAAGTAAATAAATATTTAATTGAGTAACAACTAACAAGTGTTGTACTTAATTAATTTTTTTTTAATCAAGTAAGACCTAAATATTTAAGTAATTAATTTATTATATATTTATTTTACTCATGATAAAATAAGATCACTTAAATAATCAAATAGTTGATTGACTAAGTGATACTCTAATCAAGTAAAAAATTAAAAATTATTAGATAAAATATGATACTTGAATTATTAATTAACTAAATGAAAGTTATAATTGACTAAAGTCATAATTTACTCGAGTATCAAAAAGAGACACTCGATGTCGTGTCAAGTAATTACATCTCACTTGAGTAATATTTAGTTTATTCGACTAACGTTATAATAAATTTTAAAAAATTAATCATTACAAACAATACTAAAATGAACATTCTAAGTATTTTATTTACAAAAAAAATATATAAACTGATGTGACATTGTAAAATTTATAATAATTTTATCTAAAATTAGTTCATAATAGTTATATTAAAAATTAATAATAGTAATTAAAAATATTATTAATTTTGAATAAGATTAGTATTAATTGTGTAATATTACATCAATATATATAAATAATGGTATTATAAAAAAATAGTAATTATTTAAAAGATATAAAAATTTATACGTATTTTGAATAATATGCGGATTAAAATTGTAAAACACGCCCTATAAATACTCAGTGTTCCAGAAACCCTAATTTGTGCTTCCAATTGACTGGCTAACTGCCTATTGAAAGTGAAAAGGTCTCAGGTGATAATCTCAATTGCTCTTTGTTTGTCTGCTTTCGTCTTCTCTGCACAAAACCTAAACCCCGAACTTTCTTCCTCGTTCAGTTGGAGAAGAGTGGACTGGACCGCGAACATGGCGCATAGCCGTCAACGTGATTTCATGTTTTGTGAGCTTTGTGGAACGATGCTCTCTTTCAAATCGCGCAAGTATGCGCAGTGCCCTCTCTGCAAATCCAAGCGAAGCATGAAAGGTTTGGTCGTGTACCCTTCGTCTTCTTACTCTTCTTCTTAGATAACTTAATTAACATTATTATTGTTATTACAATTGTGATTTTAGTTCTGCAAATTCGGCAGCATCTTTCAGAAGCTATAGGCTTCCTTTGTTTAATGATATTTGCCTTCAGATGGCTCTAAGGAAGTTTCTTGATTTTTCCTTTCTCATTGGATTTTTTCATCTATTAGTGTTGTTTTGTTTATCTATATTTGTTCAACCTATGTAGAAAATTCATTATCAGTCCAGACTCAGCCAGACCATCCAGTGGTTTGCTCAAAAATATTAAACATGAAGGATAGCATATTGAAAATCATGCTATCAATAAGTTGAAGAAAAAAAAGGAAGATTTCCTATGTTTATCAAGCAATGCCCATATGTGCTTGATGAGTCAGGTTGATGCTACCCACGCTAAGATATTCAGTTGTCCTCTCCATTCTCCAGCCTAAATATTTGTAAAACGTCATATTCATAACATTGAAGTATTAATTTTCTGCTTTTTATTTGAAATCACTGAATGTCTTATTGCCAAAATGCTACTTTTTTTTTCATATGTTCTAATGCGTGGGAAAGACATGAACTGAATTATCAGTACTTCAGAATGGTGGTCGCGGGGCAGTTTTCCATCTCCTTTTGCTTCTTTGTTTAATCCTTATTAGCTTGTCTATGGACCCAAGAAAGAAACTACTTTATTTATTTCCTTTGCTTTTCAGGTGGGAGAAAGATCTCAAACCTACCTTAAAACCATATATGATGTCATAATCAGGATTTCTTACTTGGCAATAAGACATAAAAGGAGATTATTGAAGTAAATAGAACGCTACATTAGAAACTTGATTGGAGAACCAATTGAAGAATGTCAGAAACTGGTACAACTTGAGGCATAAATGTGAAATAAAAATAGGTGGGAATTGGTATTTAGTACCCATTTTTTTATATTTTGTAAAATCAGTACTTTCTTTATTTCTTCCTTCTCCCTTCCTTTCTGGGGAGGAAGGAGCAGTATAATTGTCATTGGCTTAGTGGCCATGGACTATTCCGTATAATGTATGTGGAGTGTTTTGTGTTTCGTTAAGTCAGTCAGTCTCTAGTTTTCCCATAAGTTAACAATGGTATTTCCTTGAATGTTGAATGGGTTCTAAGTGTAGTGTGGAGTCACTTTATCAATCCTTTTGAATTATGCTCACAACTGTTTTACAAGTTTTGACATGATATTTGCGTAGTAGTCATAATTTTGCCTGAAGCCAGTAGTGTCTTCTTGTTCCATCATCCCTTCCATTCATCATTAAGCAACTGTCCTGGTTTTCAGATTTTGCTGGAAAGGAAATAACTTATACCTTCACTGCTGAGGTATGTCCTTAATTTCTGTGTTATTCAAGTTCAAATATCAGAATTACCTAATGCGGTATATTTCTAGCTTAATTGCCTTCGGAACTTGCAAATTATTAGCTACATGAACTTGGCATATGTGTGTAGAGGTTAGTATTGATATTTGACGTGTTACTAAGAAACTGTTTAGACATGAATGACACCAAAAGTTTCAGAGGTTAACTGAAGAAAGGATGGGGCAATTTCATTGGAGGGAGAACTTGTCTAATTGTCTTATTATTTAAGGAGGGAAGGGCATTCTATTGATTAGTTGAAGTATGAAATTGGCACTCTATTGATTAGGTTTTTTTTTTTCCTTGTAAATAAAAATATATTAACAGAAAACCCCCAAGCGTCTACAGTTTACCCTAGGGCATACCCCGAGCAAAAACACAAAAAAACTAACCCAACAAACTGGAAACTACCACACAAGACACAAAACTTACAGCATATATAATCACAAAAACATGAACTCGACGTCACACTCGATTTGTGATTGCAGGAACAGCAGCACTAGAGTCCTTGTTACTCTCTCAAGGGCCTTCTTCCACCTTTCTTTCTTAAACTGGGATTTGGATTTCACAGGAACGTAATTAGAACCTGAACTATCTGTCCTATCAAATGATGAATCCGCCGCCTGAACCTGATCTCTCTTACTGATATTGAACCGATCTCTCTTGCTGCTGTTTTCAATAGCCATCTCTTGCTCATCAGGACGCCCTGCTTCCATTGGAAGATGCAAGTCCCCAGGAGGGGATATCCATATCTTGTTCCACGAGGGAACAAAATCTATGTTGCTTCAACGACCCCACCTTAGTAGGCTTGATAGAGAAAGGCTTAGACGCAGTTTCAGCAATCTCAATTAAAGACACAGGACTCGTAGGAGAATGTGTTATAACCGTATGCCTCTGAACTACCTCAACACCCTTCCCCTTAGTAGTCTCAATAGCAGTCTTATCCCCTTGGGGTCTATGCTGCACATTTTGAACTGGACAAGGGTTCTTTGGGCATCCTGATATACTATGACCGAAAACGTGACATTGGGTACACATTGAAGGCCTCCATTGATATTCTACTGGCAAGCCAGCAAGCTTTGGTTTCCCTGTGAATTCATCCAATCCTTGATCTAACACTATATATTTGGGAAAAGATGAAGACACGTGTATTTCAACACAAACTCGAGCATATCAGACTCGAGTTCTGTCCTTTGTCATTGAATCAGCATGAAGGTGTTTGCCCAACCCACCAGTAATAACAGAGATACCCTTAATAGACTGTCCGTCCAAAGGCACGTTATAAATTTTGACCCACATTGGAAGAGATGTATGGGAATCAGGAGTAAGAATCATCCTACGTTCCCAACATCTCAGCAACAAGGGCCCACCAACAAAGTGCCATGGGCCCACATCAAAAACACCCAACATGTGATCCTGTCCTGCACATCAAAACAAAATAAATAAAAACCACAATTGTTAGAAATTACCTCAGTAAACCCATAACACCTCCAAAACCTTAGGGCAATAGACTTAACCACCGGAAAAGGGAGTCGTTTTCCAATAAAATAGGCCTATCATGTTCATCCAACCCTCCATATTCTCCTCAACAACATCCAGCGGCAGTTTAACCCTGGGTATTCCATCTGCCACACGGTGAAGGGGGCTATACTCAGCGTGGGAAGGTATATGGGACCACTGGACTTGAGCATGCTTGCCCAAGACAGTTTAAGGCCCTTCTTGGCATTAGGACCCCGCAATCGACCAGCATGCCCACTCATGCAATTAGCCATTGAATCTAATCGAGTGACTCCGCCTGCACTCACAGGATTACCCAGATTATCATCACCAGCTGCATTCCTTCCCATGACTGGTCCCTATAGCTTGTTGGCCATCCTCCCCCTCAGCCAAATCCACCCATCTCGATCGCGGTGTTTCCGGGCCTCCCTTTTCAATCGGTGAAACTACCAGTGAACCAACAGGCCCTGTGAAATTGCCAGTGAAATCACTACCAATACACACTCATTACCTCCAGTTACCAAAACTTGATCATCCGTGCCCTCATCATGAGCCCCTGAAACTGATGGAGAATCAGTGAATACAATTGAGTTCCTCCGACTGTCCACTGCCATATCCTCATCCCCCTGACCCCGAACAAGATCCATTACCCAACCTCTCTGTCCTGGACATTAAGTGATAAAATCCCAGACTCCTCAGCAACAGAGCGAATATGCCGAATAATCGACTGAATGAGCTGCCGTTCCTCCAAGGAAAGTTCCATATGCAGGTCATCCAAGAGAAAACCCCAACCAGCCTCCATTGAAGCCCTCGGCAACAATGCATCCGGCCTATCCTCCCAAAAAGCAGCTGAAATCTTGTCATCCCCCTTTGCCTTTCGAGTCACCATATTTGCTGCAGCCCAGCAAAAGCTTGCAGCATCTTGAGTTCCAGAAACATTAACAGCGGCATAAACTGGTGGAAACTCATCAACAGCACTGGCAAAACCAGTCGCTGCCAGTCTCATTCTGGACCGTGACCGAGGCTTGAAGCCTCCAACCATACCTTTGTCCACCTTCTGCAACGCCTGAGAAGCCCCAACCCAGGTCACCGCCCGAGAAAACTTCAAAGCTCTTTTCTATTAATTAGTTGAAGTATGAAATTTAGAGGTGTGCCGTCTTCCACTTGAAAGTGCCTTTTTGCTTCTGCTGATTCTTTTCTGGATCTCTTAAAAGAGTTGTATGTAGCTGCTGTCCCTAATTGTTGCATGAAAATAGCCCATGCTGGAAAATTTGTCAATCTTTTTAATTATTAGAGGCAAAAAAGAAGTTACCTCCAAGCTAACTCTTCTCATTGTTACTGTGCTTTGCACTCTTTTCATGGCTGCCTTAGCTCTGCTCCCTTCCCAAGAGGCCTCCATTTTTTCAATGGTAGTCCTTGCCTGCTAGTTTTCTTGGAAGTCGACCGATCATAGGTATATCATATCTCAGTTTCCACACCCACATCATTAGAGCGGAGGTCTTACTTGAGTATGCCACTGAATGTTAAGTATGCCAAATTTGGGTGCTAGGATAGTTTTGACAAGAGTGGAATTTTCTAATGTTTGGATCACAAAATTGCATGTCCTACTTGAAATGTTGATAGCTCAAATTTCTGAGAATTTAAATTATATTCTCTTCTGAGCAATAAGTATTTTTTCCTTTTGCTGTTATGGAAGGTTAAAATTGTTATTGTTGCGCTGCCCTTTGTTAAAAATGTTATGTAGGAGAATGCATTGCCTGACTGCATTCATTAATTTAATGAGTTAGCTTGCAGGTGGCTTCTTTTTTGTCTCTAATAATAAAGAAGATTGAGAAATTTTCGAATATGGGTTTATTTTCATGCAACAATTAGGGACTGCAGCTACATACAACTCTTCCAGAGATCTGGAAAAGAATCAGCATAGCAAAAGGCACTTTCAAGTGTAAGACAACGCACTTGTAAATTTCATACTAAAACTAATCAATAGAGTACCCTTCCCTCCTTAAATGTTTGCTCCTGCCTCTTAGTGGTTCACAACTCTAAATAAGACCAGTGCTGCTCCTTCCTCCTATACCATATTCCAACCCCCTTTTTGGGGAGCAGAACGCCTGTCTTCCACCCACACCATCAACTATTGTTACTGAATCCTGCTCAAAAAGCCACCAGCAACAATGTGAATGAAAGACTCCATGGTTCCAAGTTGCATACAGCTTAGCAAGCCTTACCCCCACTAGGTGGGGGTTGGCCACACGGATTCATGGCTCACAACTCATTTCTATCTATGGCCATACCTTCTGTAAGATTCTTATAACAATGCCAAATTATTTTTGCTCTACGGCTGCTTTATATTCCAACATTTGTTTGCCATGTGCTATCCCGCTTCTTTATTTGATTATCTGTCAAATTAGCTCCAAAGGCAGCCTAGCCTTCAACCAAAAAGATCCCTTTCTTGGATGATGCTTTCCTCAAAATCTCTCTCAGGATTGCCCCGCCCTGCACTAGCCACATAAGACTTCAGAAGTAAGAAATGCCAACTCACTCACCATCCAATCTTGCAGGACTGCCAGGAAAAATGCCTCTCTTTCTGCCAAAATTTAACATGATATGCTCACTCTCCATATGCGTTGAACTTCTAAACATTTGAACAAGGGAGGTTGCGTAACTTCTCCAACCGTACTAGTTGGGGATCTGCAGACCTGTTTTGATTAAATATTAAACAATGCAATTATGTACCTTATCATATATACTAACTGTATCAGGGACTTAATGATATATGGATGATGGCAGTTGGAATGTGATAAATCATAGTAAATTGCAATTTACCCTTCTCCATCGACAAATTACATCTAACGTGGGGTCATATTTCTCATGTGCCCGTCTCTGTTATTTGCAGGACATTAGAAGGGAGCTGGGTATAGTATCACTAGATGAAACTGATGAAGAGCAGCAGAAAAAACAAATGGTAATTCATGTAATGAACTCATTCAAACGGTGTTGCAGGTATCACTAACAATAATGATTTCATGTTGAATTAATCTTAACAGGATCACAGCGTTAAATGTAAGAAGTGCCACCACCTGGGGCTTTATTTCATTACTAGACAGGTAATAATCCTCCTTGCAGTTTGCGTGCATTTGTTTTCGCCCCCCTCAACGGCTTATGTTTTGTTTATTATTCCCAGATTCGATCTGCCGATGAAGGACAAACTCTTTTCTATGATTGCCCGAATTGTGGATATAGTTACAATGAGAATTCATGAGAGCAAGAATGGGTGGTTGTTGAAGTATTTTAATGTTTTCAGCTAGGATTAAGGAGTTTGTTGCTGCATTTTAGAATAATCCCAATTGTTTAGGGAACTTTATTTAGTTTGATCTATTTTTTGGGTCTCTACCACAATTCTATTCTAGGAGTTGTTTAAATAATGGTTTTTCTCTTCTTCTTTTCTTCCCGTTGTTTTTCCCAATATTCAAAGCTAACTCACACAAATAAACACAGTGATCCCAACAGTGGTATGGTTTATTTGTGTTTGGTCATTAGGGATTTTGGTTTTCCTCTCAACGCCCAAAGTGCACTTAATTTGAATTAATGATCTTCAGGTTCCTTAGTAATTCGAAAATTAGAGCCATCCAAACCTGTTGCCAACTGAAGACACTTTAATTAAATAATAAATCAGGCAGGAAATAATCCATATTATTTGTAATTATTATTATTTATGTAAAATTCATGTGTCAGATTATGCGGGCCAGAGCCATCCATACCTGTTGCCCGTTCCCTGTTTATAATCCCACCCACCCCATCCTTCCGTCGCCTCTTTCCCTCTCTCCCCTAAGGCAAAATTACGTATATAAACAACCCCATTCCCGCCCCCCCCCCCCCCCCCCCCACTTCTCTCTCTCTCTCTCTCTACATTTATACAAATGCATAGGTTTCTCTCTGCAGAGAACCAACTAAGCTCTCTTTTTATGTAAATTCAGTGTCAAAATGCAGTAAACAAGCTATTTTGTAAATTTATAAGTTTTTTAATTCAATTCACATTACTTACTGAAACTCAAGTACATTTAATAAATTTAAGTGTTCACTTTTACTAAATAATTATATTTAAAAATTAATTTAATTCATCAATTTTATCTAAATAAGTTTTAGAAATTAAATTTGATGCTAACCCTAAGTGGGACTAAATCTGGATACATTTACTTTACAAAGCCTCAAAAACAAGATAAAGAGAAAAGAGGAGGTTGGATGGCTTAAAAGCAGACAATGAACTGCGACAGTGAAAGTTACTGCTACTACCAGACACAGAAAGAAAGAAAAAAGGTAACTGAATGGGAAAGCAAAATGCTGGTCCATATCTTTCTTCTCCTAAATTAATGGCTACCTGTGCATCACCCTTAGGTTCTTTCGCTAATAGAAAAATGTCCTCTTACTTTATAAAAATCACACTAATTACCCAAGGATATTTCAAAATCCAAAGGCTCGATGATATTCAACTAATTTTTATCTTGTTGTAAAGTTTGGATTGGTTTGGTTCAATTCTTTAAATTGCTGTGACTTCGGTTGAGGTTTCAAAATGAACAAACGTTATATGTGATGTTTACATATAAGATTTTTTGATATACCATAAAATTGAGAGGGTAACTATATTATTTTCTCATAAGTGATGTAATACTTGCATATAAATTTGTGATATGATATTTTTGACTATAGGAAACAATGCCCTCATGCACTAGGGTTGGCTTTCTTAGCACTAGGTATACTGAGAAGGAGTAGCCATCTCTAGAGTTAGCTGAGGCAGAGGCTAAAGCAAATGTGAAGATTGCATTGAAGGCTGTAATAGTGGAGATAGTAGTGGAGGCCACACCACAAAGAGAGATGATGCACTCTCATCAAACACACAGAAGCTTATATTGATTGTCCTTAACATTACTGTTTTTCTAACTCAACAACAATGGGCACCATGAGGTAGAAATGGTGGCCAAACTAGTACAAAAGACGGATAGGCCAATAATGTTAACGATGATCGAGAGGTGGATAATGAGGTCAAGATCAATATGACGGTGCACTTAGAGCATATGAGACTATGTGGATAGAGGTATTATTGGTTGAGTTCATGAACCATTAGCCCCTCTCCAACTTTTTCAAGGGATAGAGACAAATTTGATAGGTTCCTCAACAAGATGAACAAGTTGAAGAAGTCTTTAGGTTACAACAACACTCATGTTACAAGATGGTATCCCACTACTTGGAAGAAAACCTAGACGAGTGGTATGAGTCCATATTATTGAGAAGGCGTCTCAGTGTGGCAGTTCTTGGTTGGGGGAGATTTTTTGAGTTGATTTTGTAAAAGTACATACTATAAACTATGAGAGGAAAAAACCAAGAAGTTCTAGGAGCTACAACATACTCCAAACATGATTGTTGCAGATTATGATGTCCATTTTAGCTAGCTTTCTCATATGCCCTAGAGTTGGTATCCATTGAAAGAAAAATGATTCAAAGATCTGTGCCACAACTAGTGTAGCCCTTATATTGATGTATGGCTACCACCGAGTTTACCAACTATGAAAGAGCAATTGAGTGTGTTGCGGGGATTGAGAGGAAAAATATGAGAGATAAAGAGCAATGAGAGCAATTGAAGATACAACAAGATGAGATGAACCCTCTAATACCCCATGGAAAAAATGGAAAGGAATTAGACCCTTACAAGGCATGCATTAAACAGTAGTCCCATGCCCATAACATCACTTATGCTTATTAGGGAAGGTCTGTAGCTTCATTGGCATAAAGAACAACTATGTCACCAACAATATTAGGAAAGACCTTAGTGTTCCACTTATGATAAAAGGCATGATTGTATGTGCTATAGACTTACCGGTGCTTGTTTTGGGTGTGGGCAGCAAGGACACAAATGTCATGACTACCCTCAAGAAAATCACTGGTGGCAACAACAGTAGTGATAGCATGCCTGACAACCCATTCCCAAGTAGACTTATGGGGTATCAAGTATATACTTCCTAATTGAGGGGACTTGGGAGAGACCGATTCCTCAAGTGTTTGCCCTATCATCTTTTGATGCAAAACGTTTAATCAAGTTATCACAAGTATGGTCTTATTGTGTGGATGTGTATCCAGACTTAGTCGTACAAAAGGTTGTGATTACTTTTATTACATGGGATGTATGCCTTTGCATAGGTGGACTTGTTTGAGCAAGGTTGTTTTCCTTTGCATGTATATATTTTTGGCTTCATATTTTAACTTTGCACAATATATAATTATACAATATTTATAAGTTTGTTGTTTATCAATATGGTTTGTTGCCCCCAATAATTAGGATTACCCTATCAATGGTTTGTTGCCCCTTTTGTGGATAGACAACTGGCTCAAGATATGTGGGGTGGATTACAGTGTTAATGACTCTTGAGGAGTTAATCAAGTTTTTTTTTTTTTTTTTTTTAGTATGGGTGATGATAAAACGCTTGAACTTGATAGGTTTACTGTCAAGTTCTTTGGAAAGGCTTAGAAAATGATGGAGGTTGTCATAGTTTTTTTTGCCACAGGTCGCTTGTTGGGAAAGGTTAATGCCACCATCATTGGCTTTATCTCTAAAGTTCCCCATCTAGTGTCCCATTGTCAGTTTAGGTCGATTTATTATTATAATGTCTTGTATAAGGTCATCACTGAGATTTTGGTGAATAGGCTTAAGGTGGTGCTTCCAGGGTTGGTGGATGAGACCCAGGCTGTTTTTTGTCAGGTCAATCTATAAGTGATAATGTATTGATGGTGTAGGAGTTGGTTCATTAGTACCACCTCTATAAGGGTCCCTTACCTTGTGTTATGAAGTAGACCTTGCTAAAGCTTATGATTATATGGAATAGGATTTCCTTCTTGCTATCCTCCATGTGATGAATTTCCCTTCTTAGTTTTGTGGATGGGTCAAGGAGTATGTTGCGATGCCTCATTATTCAATTAAGATTAACAAGCAATTGCATGTTTTTTTTCCCAGGAAGTTGGGGAGACATGGGGGATCCATTATCGCCCTACCTTTTTCATTCTGGTCATGTAAGTCCTATAAGGCATGGTGCATCAATATTCCTCATTTGCCAACTTCCAGTTCCATTGGAAGTGTGAGCAGACGAGAATTGAGATGCTCATGTTTGTTGATGATTTGTTATTGTTTTCTCATGGGGACATTTCATCTATTAGCCTCTTATTTGGAAAGGTTTGCTCTTTTGTTAGATTTTCGTGCTAATCCCTTGAAGAGTGATTGCTTTATTTTGTGAAATGATAAGGCTTTGAGGGAAGAGCTCTATCTTGCTTCAAGGTTCAAAAGGGGTTCGCTTCCCATGAGATACTTGAGGATTCTTGTATTCTCTACCAAGCTATCTTATGGAGACTACAAGCTTATTTTAGATAAGGAAAGAAGTCAAGTATGCTCGTGGCATAATCATTTTCTATCTTTTGGCAATTAGCTTTAGTTGGCGCATTTTGTTTTCTCTACTATTTATTTACATTAGGCTTTGGTTTTCCTTTTTCCTAAGTGGATGCTCAGAGAGCTTGAGCAAATTATGCGCAATTTCATCTAGAATGGTAATTAATGGGTTGGATTTCTATAAGACGAAGGTTGTCTAGCGAGACATGTGTTATCCTAAGGAGTAAGGGGATCTAAGCCTAAAGCCTTTATATGTTCGGAACCAAGCCCTCATTGTGATGTTGATTTGAAGATTGCTCTTAGGTGACTATGAATCGTTATGGGTTAAATAGGTCAACACTTATCAAATCAAGGAGAAGTGATTTTGGTTCCTTCTAGTGCCCTATTCCTATTCTTGATGCTGAAGGAAATTGTTATTTGTTCGTCTTGTGGTGCGTGATAAGTTTGGTTGGAGGGTTAGCGATGGTAGCAGAATCTTCTTGTGGTATGATTAGTAGCACCCCCTTGAGGTACTGGTTGATTGATTTTCTTGCCAATTGCTCCAACAATTGGGCATTTCTATCTCTACTCACGTTTTTGAGATCATTGCTAATGGTGTTTGGGTTTGGCAAGAGTTAGCTTCTTTGCCTTCTTTGGATTTAATTCAACACTAAATGCCCAATCCGGCATCAAGAGGAGCTAAGGTGACTTCTAGTCTCAAATGGGACCTTTTTTGTTTGTTCTACCTTGTAGGGTCTCCTGGTGCAACGCCTTTGTGTCCCTTAGCATCGTCTGGTATGGCATAATTATGGTACGTCTTCTCATTCCTTTATTTTTCTAATTAACGATTAGGGAGTGTTTTTACCTTTTCTAAATAGTTTTTTTTTTTTTTTTGTAAGGTGAATGCGGAACACATAGTCATTTGTTCTTTGGCTGTCCCTATTCTAAGCGAGTGTTGTCCCTTGTGAGAAATAAAAGACACTCAAAAGGGGGGTAAATTAGTTTTTCAAAAACTTTTCTTAATTTTAAGGATTTTTTAGATAAAACAATTTAGACTTTTCGACCTATAAAGACTAATGCTTTAAATACAATCTTAACAAAAAATGATTTGTAATAAGTGTAAAATAAATTCAATACAAAAAGATTGATTCTTTTAAAGTTTTAGAAAGTGGTTGTGCTGAATTTTAAAATTGATATCAAAGATGCTCAAAAATAACACTTTCTAAAAGTAGAGTGAAGTGCTAAAATGAAAGAAAATAAATAAAACAACACACAACAATAACATATTTCATAGAAATACAATTACTCAAATAACTTATTCATTCATACTATCAAATACATACTCTTGAAACACACATACGTCAACTAACTTACTTACTAGAGTAAAACAAAACATATAGAATATTGCAAGTATGTTGAGCACAACTTATGTTACTCAAAATACAACATATATCACAAAGATGCCCTAGCTTGAGCATCATGATTGTAACATCTCACATCGAGAGATAGGAAGGACCAGAACAACTTACCTTGATAGGCCTACGAGAACTTCGCAGGGGGTCATTAATCCTTAAGCTACCATAGCTCAAGCAATCTTAATCCCAGAGTTCTTTGTCTACATTCAACCCAAAAGGTATCCAACTAATGTTGTTTCATTTCTTACTTATCCTTGATATATACTACCATTCTTTGGGCTCTTGGGGTATTACTTTCTTCCCCTCTTGAGCACATGACATTCTCGTTATGCGACCTTACAATCGGTCTTAGATCTCCCCCTGTTGCATGGCCGATGTAGGATTTGCCTAAGGTGCCTACATGCACCCCCTTAGGGACTCAGCGTCCTCGCTGAAGTTTGCCCCACCACCGTGCTTAGAGGCTCGGGGGTTGGCTCTGATACCACCTATAACATCCCGCATCGAGCAATAGGAAATACTAGAACAACTTACCTTGATAGGCCTACGCGAACTTCCCAGGAGGTCACCCATCCTTGAGCTACCCTAGCTCAAACATGCTTAACCCCAGAGTTCTTTGCCTACATTCAGCCCAAAAGGTATCCAGTTAGTGTTATTTTCTTCCTTACTTATTCTCGATATATACTACCAATCTCTAGGCTCTTAGAGTATTACAATGATCTCTCAAAATAAGAGCACACATAAGTTAAGTAAATTATATCTATGATATATATTTCATCTTGAAAAGTTATTCAATAGATCATTCTTAGATTTCAGAAGTTGAGAACTTTGAAATATGGGCTCTATAAACTAGAACCTAGGATCACTTGCCTAAGCAAGCATGCACACACGCACAAACACGCACATTTACTTAAGACCATAGATGCTTGATCAATTAAAACACATTGCTACTAGATTTGAGAAATTCTCACATATTTTGAATACTTTAGATATTTTCCAACCTTAAGTTTACTCTAAGCATCATGAGATTCATATGACACTCATGAATTATGGATACTTAAAATATCCTTTGAGATCCTAATGCAACTTATTAACATATTAAGAATATTGATAAACAAAACAAGTTTGATCACAAATAAGCATATTAAGGTTTTTAACACAACCTTAACAAGAAGGATAAAATAATTTAATTCTACAAATCAAAATTTAACCATCACTTGATTATATGATCATTTACTCAAAAATCTTAATGTTTAACACTTAAACATCATATATGAAATATAGAACATATTACTCTTAAACATTAAGTAATGCTATCACATAAAACACTTAGCATATCATAAACTTCACAAATCACTCATGCATTATCTTTAAAATGACCCTAAAGAGAGGCATATTAAAAATATATCAATAAAGCATGTGGCTAAAACAATTTTAACTCGTAGAACATTAATAGATAAATCATACTAAAAAGTAAATCTATCAAGACAACCTCAACATATATTCTATTAAGACAGATTTGATATATCTCTAAACAAAATGCTAAAGAGGGATAAAATAAATTCCTCGTATATTAAAACAATAAAAACAAGCTTAAGAAAAAATATAAAGGCATTAAAGTTTTGGCATAATACAATCATCATCAAAATATTCAGAACATGGAACTCAACATCTTCTTTTATCATTCAAAAAAAATTTGGATCGCCTTGGCAAAGATGGGTGATAGAAGTGTTATGGGCTGCGTCTAGATGGAAAGGCAAGAGCCCGTGGCAGTGATGATATATTTCATATGGTGCAAGCAAAACAATAAATGTTTCTGGGAGACAGAGCGATCGGTGGCTCAGTTGTCGTATGAGGTACAGTATGCCATTTGGGTATAGTTGGTCACCATTCCTTTGCCCCTTTCTCTCTAGAGTCGCACTCTGTGCCACTTTTGATGACTCTTGGTCAACCAGTTTGCCTTACTATGTTGAGTCGATCACTTAGTAAATTGAAGCTAATAGTTTGCTCCTATATTAGTCTTCACAGTAAAACAATGGTTGACTTTAGAGTATGATTATGCACCCTTAGTTTTCGTTCAAGGAGTAGTTGGGGATTGACAGTTTGCTCCTGCTTCAACACCTCTTGCAAGCTTTCTAATCTAATTTTGAGGGAGGTCTTATGAATTGACGATTTTGGGGCTTTGCGATACTTTTGAAGGCTTCTGATCAACCAATCTACCTTACTTTGCTAACGCATGTCTTATTTACACACACAAAAAAAATCTTTATTTTATTTATATTTAATTTTATTTAAATTGTTGAATTATATTTAGCTAATTCTTAATTCCATTATTAATTCCAAAATTATATACATTGTAGAATATAAAAATCTGTATATATATTTTTTATTTTTTTAATAGTTTTTTCTTTACTTTAACAATGTTACTATATTAATGGTATTTTAGAAAGTAAGAGTAAATAAAATTTCAATCTTAGACCTATTTCAAATATAAATATTTGAAATTCAATTAATTTTTATGTTTTAATTTGTGTTATTCTATACATAAGAATTCATTGCAAATGAGTTCTAAATTTTTAAAGTTGATTATTTCCAAATGTAGACTTAAAATGTTATTCCAATATCATGAAAATGAATGTAAAATAATTTTAAAAATTTATTAAAAATTAATGGATATGATATGAGTTATAAGAATTTTATATGTTATAAAGGCAAAATAAAATTGAATGAGGAGTTAAATTAATATATCACCCATTCATAAAGGAATAATAGCTTCTTGTTGTTGACTTAAATTCAAAAATAATTAAATTAATTTCTAAATAAAAATGAGTGATAAATTGGGTAATGAATCACAAAAATTGAGTTTCCAATATTTCTTTTTTTCTTTTTAGGGAGTTGTCTAAATCTAAACTTCAGGTTTTATACCTGATTAGGAATTCAATTGGGTAGTAGAATTTGGGTCCTCGGTATTTGGGCGGAGCTTAAATTGGATTATCCAGTTTGGGTAAAACAGGGCTCTTCTGTTCATTCAATTCGGCTTGGTGCAAAATGGGCTCATGGTCCAACTTAGAAACCCAATACCACAACTGTTCTAAAGCAAGGCATTTTTGGGTGTCAGTTCAATTGGTATCAAACAATGCCTACTCGTTTGAGAAATTGGGCCTCCACTCAAATGGGTCTTGCAATTGGGTTTGGTTCTTGAAACCAGACGCCACAGCAACGGCAACGAACACCACTGCACTAAAGGGTCGGACTCAGATATCACCCGATAGCTCACACCCAACCCCAAGATGAGCAATGTTTATGAACAAAGCTTACATTTAACTACAGCCCATACAAATTAACAAAATGCTCATAATTTCAAGGGTACCATTACCAACTGGAACGCCTCAAACGGATGGATGGAACTAGGCACAGGCAGGCAGACAGATGTTGCGTATTAGAATTTGCATATGCATGGTGCATGTGAAAGGGAAGGCCGTAGCAGTCAGTAAGCATATGCGTCCGGCGTGAATGTGGGTGATTGAAGCTTGTGGCCTCCCATCCCTGCATTTGTTTGGCAGCTGTTGAAGTTGAAGGGTAGCTCTGCCCTTTGCCCCCAATTCTCCTCTTGCTATTATTGCTTCCTTCGATCTTAATTGATAGGCCATTATTGCCGTTTTATCATGTACAAGAAGCACTCTAAACTATTAATTTGAATTAAATATATTATTTGAATAAAAAAAAGTTTTCTTTTTCTTGTAACTTATTGCATTCACTCAGAGTCCGTTTAGAATTTGGTTGTTAAAATTTTCTAACAAATTTCAACCCCCCCAAATATATGTATTTGTGTTGTGTTGGATTGGAATGAAATATTTTAGGAATGGGTTTCTGTTTTTATCCCCACAATCGCATCCCTAATCTTATTCTTAGTTTTGTTTTTATTATTGTTTACCTAAGAATTTGAATTTTATAATTCAGAAAGATGGCCGCAGCTTATGACCAATTATTATGACACTCAGTCAGTGGGTTCTACTTACTCTTTCTTTATGTATTATTATTCATTGAATTACCATTTTAATATTTTCATTTTTTTTTTCTACCCATCCCAAATAACCATTTTATTATTTTTTTTTTTTTCACATAATGCAATAAGATGGAACGTGAAGGTGGGGAAACGGAGAGGATGGATCTGGATGTCATTGGGCAATGGGCATTTGGGCATTGGTTTGAATGTCAGGATTTGATTGGTTGGGTCGTCCTCTTTGTCAATTCGATCCCCAATTCCTGATTTTTATTTTTATTTTCATTTTCTGTCTCGCGTTTCTACTTGGAAGATGATGATTGAAAAGAGTTTCAGTCTCAGTGAAAAGTGGAGTGACGACCTGAGAGTTGTGACGGGTGTTGGAAGGGTTGCTGGCTCACGCTTCTTTTTCAAGCCTTTTGTATTGGGTCCGTACACTCGAGATTCTATAAAGCCAGCTTTGCCTCGCTTGATCTCTCTCCCTCTCTCTCTCTCTCTCTCTCAAGCACACACATTTCGGATACTAGAGGCGGGTTGTTGGTTTCTTTTGGGTTGCCCCTTTTAAACAGAACCTTACTGGTTCCAAAAGGTATCAACCGTTCCTTTTTAAGATCTGTGAATCTTCTTCTTACCTTTTGCCGTTGACAGCAAATTCCAGTTTGTTTTTCCCTGTCTGTCTCGGTGGTAATTACTAACTTGTGAGTGTGAGTGTGCTGATGATTGTAACGAATTTTTTACTACTTTTCTGGCTTTCCTCTACTGTGGCCGAGGATTCTTTCACACCCTACAATTCAATGATGCAAAACCCAGAGAAGAATTTCGCTTTTCAACTGATTTTGGGTTGCTTGTAAACAGTATCAGATCTGTATTAGACTTGGGAGCGGTTGATTTCGGTTTTCTTTCTTACAGATTTGGGATTTGAGTTCGTCGGGAAGGATGAACGTGGCTGCGCTAGTGGCTATTGCTGCCACAGTTGGTAACTTCTTGCAAGGATGGGACAATGCAACTATTGCAGGTGCTTTCCCCTTCTGATTGTCAATTTTGCAACTTTGGGTCAGTGTAGATTTGTATTCGTCTTAGTGGATTGTAATTGGATTTGCCTGTTCTCGATTTCCCCAATTCGTAGTTTGTAATCCTCCATGCTCTTTTCTTTATCTCGTGCTTATCTTTCCCTCCCTGGAAGACACAGAGAAGGAAAGCTGCTTCACTTTTGTTACCGAGCACCATAGATCCATTTTCTAGAATATTAATGACTATTATTTTTGTTACGTTTCAGGAGCTATAGTGTATGTAAAAAAGGAGCTCAGCTTGGAGAGTACTGTAGAAGGCATTGTTGTAGCCATGTCACTGATTGGAGCCACGCTTATCACAACTTGCTCTGGACCCATATCGGATTGGCTGGGCCGGCGCCCTATGCTAATAATGTCCTCAATTTTCTACTTTATTAGTGGTTTGGTAATGTTGTGGTCTCCCAATGTTTATGTTCTGCTTATAGCAAGGCTAATAGATGGGTTTGGAATTGGTTTAGCTGTTACTCTCATCCCGCTCTACATATCTGAGACCGCCCCATCAGATATAAGGGGATCGTTGAACACTCTTCCACAGTTTGCAGGTTCTGGTGGAATGTTTTTGGCCTATTGCATGGTTTTTGGAATGTCATTGATGGAATCCACTAGCTGGAGATTGATGCTCGGAGTTCTCTCCCTTCCATCTCTTATTTATTTTGCATTAGCAGTATTCTATTTACCTGAATCTCCACGGTGGCTTGTGAGTAAAGGGAGGATGCTTGAGGCAAAACAAGTTTTGCAGAGGTTACGTGGCAGGGACGATGTTTCAGGTGCATTTTATGACATCTTGTTTTGCAAATTACTGAATCTAATGTGTTCAGCCAGGTTATTTATCTTCCCCTGATTTGGTGGATGTATTTGTTTATCTTACTGATGTTAATTAAGTGGTAGATAATCGCTATCAAATGTGCATGTTGCAAAGTAGTACTTGACTCTTTCTTCCATCAGATTTCCTGCCCTTCCAGAATAAGTTATTTGGACTATCTTCAGCTAGAAGCACTAAAATCCAGAATGACGTGATTAATCATGACCTGCAAGTTTTGCTGTGACATAATTTGATGTTAAAAGGAATTACAAATTTCGGAAACAAGGAGCAACACTAAGTAATCAATGGGAATGAAGTAAGGAGAAACTATACTATTAACGTGATAAATCAAATGTCAATTGTCAAGTACTCATTTCTTAGAATCTACAGTTACACTAAGGGTGTCTGGCAGAACTTTGTTGTATTTCCATGTTTTTTTGGGTCTCGTCACATTCATAATTCATACCAAATAGTTGAGGTTAGGAATAAGAAAGACCTAACTACATCTTTCAAACAAGTTTGCAACCTGATCACATTAAACTAACAACAGTGGCAAATAATATAGTGACAATATTTAAAAAACAAAATAAACAAGAAATGAATGTGAAGTAGGGAAGTAAAATGAAAGAGAAAATAGAAAAACCGAGGATTCAACCGAGATTGAGGAGAAGATGGTTTTGGCTTGAATTGGGTGGGTTTGAAGGTCAAGATAAGTAGTCTGTATCATCAAATTTTCCTTATTTATTCTACTTGTTAGTTCTTTCCTAAATTTCCATTTGATTCCTATAACTTGGGAAATGTATCAATTGCTTGTATTTATTTAGTACCAGTCATGCTTGGAATGTAAATCATTCTGGTTCATTGAATATAGACTTCCATTCGACTTAAAAGTATTATAACAGAAATTTGTGTTTGACAATCAGATGCCATTAATATTTAATCATGTAAAAATACATCTGTAGGAAGATGATTACAAAGTTTTATATCTGTCTTTGCAAAACTCCACTCTTGCTATAATTCAGTTCCTTTTGTATTAAATATTTTTTTCTCTAGGCTTTAAGAGAATAAATACAAAAAAAAAACTTGGGGATAACTTTAAATTGCTTAAGGCACAGTTTTTGAGTGAAAGCACACCATGATTGTGAACAAGCATTCCATTTTTGCAAATGGCTAGGTGTTAATGGTTTCTGGTAATACTATATCCAATTACCATGCATCAAAAGTTATCAACAACTGTAATTCTATTTTTGTTATCACAAAAACTCTTGTGATTTTTTTTTTTTTTTTCCTTTTTACAATTGATGTTTGAGATGAACAACGAGATTATTAATCTGATCTCCATGGATCTTCCTCAGGCATATCCTTAATTTTTTCGTGCTGCAGTTATGAGCTTGCAATCTGATCATGTATCTTTTGATGATTTGCTATCAATTTACTCTAGTCAATTCATGTTATTTCAAAAATTTCTTGTGGTATTTATGGTTTATTTTTAGAAATAAAGATTATAATAAATCATCACTGGCTCTGTGATGCAAATACAATGATGATTATTTATAATAATCTTCATTGATAAGAATAAAACACAAGTACAACAAGAAATTTTTTTAATAAGGAACAAAAATAGTGTGTCCGCTTTGGATTTGCTAGATTTGTCTTTACCATCATAAGTTGTATGTGCCAACACTGGATGTTTTGTTCTTCCTAACTTTCATGGCTCATTTTTTAATTACATAATTAAATGATTTGTTTCGAAAGATTGGTTAATTGGTATAGGACTGGAACCTGGAGTGCATAGAACTTCTGAATGTTTGTTTCATGCTAAGATATAAAGTGACATATTTCATGCATCTGGAAAATACTGAGAAAGCTTTTGCCTTTCAACCTCCATGTTTAGTTATTTGTTTTTCAATTTATCATGAAAAATTGAAAGGTAAAGATGATTTATGGAAATAACTTCGAAATATCCAAAACAGACTTCTAATTGTTTGTGAGAAATGTTCTAGAAAAACTATATGTAGTAAGGTGCCATGTACATACGATGCTTGTGGTTGTTTTTGATTTATTACAATTGAGTATGAAACATGTAAATATATAATAATGGTTATTTAGAACAAAAATTTTTGGCACAGGTAGAGTTTTTTGGCTCCTAAATTAGGAGCATGTTGTTAAATGTCTTTTGTTTAATATGTTATGATAATAGAATTAAATTAATAAGATTGATGGTACTTTTGGAATTCAAAATTTGATGGGACCTTATGTATCAAGTTGAGATCTTGACTTTTAGTAGTAGTGTAGAATATAAGAACTTGTATATTAATGTGCTATGAAGCATGCATTGGAAAAGGAAAGTGTTTTGTTGAATGATTTCATTTATGACCCAAGTTTTTCACCATAGAGTTCCTAAATGTCAGGCAATAAATTTTATTATGGTATTCTCTATGTGATAAATATCTTCATATTGCTATTTAAAGGAATATCTTCATTTATTTGCTGATATAGTTATGGAAGTTACTAGATTCTCATTGTCAGGTCTTCTAATACCCATCACTAATTATGGTGTTAATTGGCCTTGTGTTGCAACAGCTGAGACTAAGGTTATGATGCTCCATTAGAAGATTAGCATGTTTCATGCTGGTTAAGATCCTAGTTATGTGAATCTAAGATATTCCGTTTGACCTTTTACAACTGTTTACTTCTCTAACTGATTTCTAGGATTGATTAAAATAGACAATCTCCTGACTGCAAAGAATTTGAATGTATTGAAAACCTAGATATACTTTGAACTATGTGTTTTTATCAATCTGAAAGTCCTCTTGCCAGGTTTATATTCTGTATTTTTGTTACATATACTGTTACTGTTAGTGATGGATTATAGTTTTTTAGTATGTTTAAGATTGATAGCCTCCTGTCCTCAAGATGTGTTGGAATTTCCTTGTTCTTGCTGCCTTTCTTTGCTTCTTGACAACATACCTGCATATAATGTTCATATATGAATGTTCATTCTTCTTGATCCGCAGGAGAGATGGCTTTACTGGTTGAAGGTCTGGCTGTTGGTGGTGAACCATCTATAGAAGAGTATATTATAGGCCCGCCTGGTGAATCTGCTGATGATCATGAACCAGTTGCTGAGAAAAATCAAATTAAGTTGTATGGACCTGAACAGGGCCTCTCTTGGGTTGCCAGACCTGTTACTGGTCAGAGTAGTCTGGCACTTATTTCCCGTCATGGAAGCATGGTAAACCAGGGCTCTCTTATAGATCCGCTTGTGACTCTTTTTGGCAGTGTCCATGAAAAGCTACCCGAGACAGGAAGCATGCGAAGCGCGCTATTTCCTAATTTTGGCAGCATGTTCAGCACAGCAGGGGGTGAGGTTAAAAATGAACAGTGGGATGAAGAGAGCCTGCAGAGGGAAGGTGAGGGTTACGCATCAGATGCTGGTGGAGCAGACTCTGATGACAATTTACAGAGTCCATTGATCTCACGGCAAACAACAAGCCTGGAAAAGGATATGGTCCCTCATTCCCATGGCAGTGCCCTTAGCATGAGACGTGGTAGCAGTATCATGCAAGGAACTGCCGGAGAAGCAGTTGGTGCCACGGGCATAGGCGGTGGCTGGCAATTGGCATGGAAATGGTCTGAAAAGGAAGGAGAAGATGGAAAGAAGGAAGGAGGGTTTAAGAGGATATATTTGCATCAGGAGGGAGTTCCTGGGTCCAGGCGAGGGTCTGTAGTCTCACTTCCTGGTGGCGATGTTCCTGAGGAAGGTGAGTTTATCCAGGCTGCTGCTTTGGTAAGCCAGCCTGCTCTTTATTCAAAGCAACTTTTGGATCAGCATCCAATTGGACCAGCAATGGTTCACCCATCTGAAACTGCTTCAAAAGGGCCAATTTGGGCGGCCCTTCTTGAACCAGGAATCAAGCATGCATTAATTGTTGGGATTAGTATTCAACTACTTCAGCAGGTAGGATTACTTCTCTTGATGCAGGCTTATGTGCCCTAAACTTTGATCCCAATTTTGCATGGAATGTTAAATACAAAAGAGATTGGGCCCATAAATTTCTGAAAGTCCTATCTGCACTGGTGATGAATCTCATTTATTTACTGAGAACTTTTTACCTTACTCTTTTACATTTTATCCACTTCTTCATGTACGCTGGCTTCCTACTAACTTTTTGGGTTGAAAATCCCCCCCCCCCCCCCCCCCCACCCCCACGCAGGTGCCGTGGGGGTAGTAAACTGTACCCAACGGTTTCTCACAAGAACACAGTGGGTCATGTTTAAGCACCATAGGGTCTATTTTCATCAATGTTCATCTATTGTTTATAGAGTTGCCTTGATTTTTTTTTTTTATTATGACTTCTTCCTTCAATTCCTGTTTGCTCGATGGATTTCTCCCATGAACCAATTGACGTTATATTTATGGTCTGTAGTAGCTAGTTAGTGCCTTGCAACTGGCATTGAGTTTGGCGTTCCAATTTTCTTTTACATCTAATTTCCATTACCCTTCATAAATGTGTTTAAGATAGAAACATTTTATTCAATTAATGGAGGATTCCTGAGAACAAGCCCTACAGAATTTTCCATTCCTGCCACTCGTTTGACATTTACTGCTTCAAGTTGTCCTCAGTTGTGCACTGCCTTTAATCTTACTTGTTCTTGTTAATGTCTGTGCAGTTTGCTGGCATTAATGGGGTTTTGTACTACACCCCTCAGATTCTCGAAGAGGCAGGAGTTGAAGTTCTTCTCGAGAGTCTGGGTCTTGGTTCGGAGTCTGCATCATTCCTCATTAGTGCACTTACAACCTTCTTGATGCTTCCATGTATAGGTGTTGCAATGAAGCTCATGGATGTCTCTGGTAGAAGGTAACTTGTTTTTCCTTTTTTCTTTCTGCTCACTCTTCCATTTTGATTTCTAAACTTTGGCCAATCACGGCTTGGATTTTTCTGTCGGGCATCTGTTATTTGGAGATTGCCTAATGACCGAATTTGTGGCCTTTCCTTTTCCACTGGGTCACATACTTGTATGTGACACAGTGTATACTTTAGCAATCATCCTTGTTCCTACTTTAAGAGAGATGAAGCACCATATTGATGGTCATGTACCTTTTATACCTATGGTGCCGGAAGCAATGAAGCGAACTTAGGGTTTTATTCTTTTTATGCTATATTCTTACTAGCTATCTCCAAATAAAGCATATGATTTACAGGCCACACATCTCGAATTGGCTGTTAAGAGTTTTTTGGATGTTTAATCTTCTCTATGCAAATTCAAGGGGGAAAATATTTCATATTTCTTGAAATATCTGTATAATAGGGATAAAAGGGGGTTTTTTGGTCCATTAATGAGATCAGATCTTGATGATGTATGGTTATACGATCTCTTAGTCATTCTAACACTAGTTCTCCACTTAGCAGAGCACAAAATGACTCGTATAGTTTTGCAATGTTTGGACTTAAGCGTAAACTTTTGATGTATTTGCGTCCCCAGTTTTCTATCTTACACAGTAGGAGACGCAGATTTAAGCTAGTTGATCAGAGGATAGGGATGGTTGGTGCTTTTGATTCCAAGTTGCAAAAACTTCTTATTACCTTAAATTTGCATTTGAGCACTCATATGTCCCATTCAATCGGCTACTGCAGGACACTGCTGCTCACTACAGTTCCTGTCTTGATAGTTACACTTATCGTCCTAGTTATCGGCAATATTTGTGACCTGGGTACAGTTATCCACGCTGTAGTCTCGACCGTCTGTGTCGTGGTCTACTTCTGCTGTTTCGTTATGGCCTACGGGCCAATCCCGAATATCCTCTGCTCGGAGATCTTCCCCACACCAGTTCGTGGCCTCTGCATCGCAATCTGCGCACTATTTTACTGGCTCGCCGACATTACCGTAACATACACACTTCCTGTGTTGCTCTCTTCAATTGGGATTGCTGGTATCTTTGGCATTTACGCTGTCGTGTGTGTCATCTCCTGGATCTTCATCTACCTCAAGGTTCCGGAAACAAAGGGAATGCCCCTTGAAGTGATTACAGAGTTCTTTGCTGTTGGTGCAGGGCAGGTTGCTGCTGCCAAGAATGAGTGAGCGAGTGGGGATTCTGTACTGTATCTATAGTACTATTCTTTGGCGCTGTCATATCCATTTTCTGTTTGACAAGAGTTTTGTGTGTTGTAATGAATTGGGAATTTCAACTCTTAATCTTTATACCATAACTAGTAAAAGTTTTCGCCATTATGTAAACCATGGATGGATTTTTAGGGTCATTCAGCTGAGACTGCTTCTGACCAGGACTAGGAGCAGGAGGAGATAGTAGGTGTCGTTCCGTTTAAGATGCCCCAATCCTGTTTGGACAAAAATTTGCACCTTTCTTCTTCATCATCATAATTATTAATAGCCATGGCATTTTTCATTTTTAATATTAATAGTTTTGTAAAATTCAGTCACATTGTTAATATAAGTAAATTTATATACAAAATTTTAGGTTAGAGTGTCCTTTTCTTTCTTATACTCTCCCACCTTTAATACAAACACATATAAAGGAGCATTTTCAATACATGAGAAAGAAAAAGGGATAATGAAAATGAGAACTTGCGAACCGTCTGCAACATAAATTTCACTAGAGGCTGTTTGGCTTAAATTTTGATCAAAACGCAGCATTTTTTGTTAAAGTATCTTCATAAACTTAAAAACCTTTTTTAAAAAAAAAATTGACAAATCATAAAAAGCCCATAAATTCTTCTAATAACTCATTTGGTAAGTTGGTTTAGACTAAATAACTACTCTCATTAAACGAAAGCTCTCTATCAAACATTTTTACAGCTTATTAGCAAATAAGCTCTTAAGCTCTAGAGTTTATAAGCTCCTATGAAGCAAAATGGAATTCAACAGAGCGTCAGTCATCATAACACAAAATTAAAAATAGGGTAACACATCGAAAACAGAGGATAAACTGATAGAAAACTGTATTTAGATATCAGCCCACATTAAAAATTGTTGCTCAAATCTGGGAACTAAGTTCCCTTGTTTCAAAACTGTCACGTTAAAAGAGCCATACTAATTCTCAAGAAAGAAAAGGGAAACAACAAATTCAAATGTAATTTCTTTATCTGACAGTTACTGGAGTGAAGACCAATGATAGCAGCTTGTATAATGGGACCCTGCTCATGTGGCAGCTTCTACTTCACCTGCAACCACTGCCACTCTATCTGAATCATCTTCCGAGGAGAGCTGAGCAGAGACATCATCTATAGCAGAGTTCAGCTGTGCTATCTTATGTTCCAGTACTTTCCGTGTTCTCTGCAAAGTGGATAATGTTAAAGAGGGTTGTAAGCGAAAATATAGACACATTAGCTTAGAGGAATTGTAAAAACAACACAGAAGCACATTCACAGGAGTTTTGAATATTAAGCAAGATTATTGATGCCTGGACATTTTAGACTAAGCGGTCACAAACTGAAATAAGGTAAGAGGCTATAACGTGGCCTCCTCTGCTTCAAAGCATCCTGAGGGCAAGCTCACATGCAGAATTTTGTGCTCCCAGGCG
The DNA here is from genome assembly GCF_014633365.1 of Diospyros lotus. Taxonomy (NCBI): domain Eukaryota; kingdom Viridiplantae; phylum Streptophyta; class Magnoliopsida; order Ericales; family Ebenaceae; genus Diospyros; species Diospyros lotus. The sequence continues at coordinate 9,421,102 of NC_068341.1, forward strand.
GGCGGGGGGTGGCGCTGGGCTATATTGCCCAGTCCAGTGAGTTTACCTAGTGCACATCCAATGACAAAAAAAAAAGTGCTATGGAAATAGTGGAAATCAAGTGCTCTGACAATCAATGAACCCTTGCCACAAGGAAAGGAAATCCAAGGAGGCCTATCCAATAATCAACTCAGAACAGATGAAGCAAACTGCAAGGTGAGCATTCATCCACCACAAAGTGGAATAAGGAGATAAAAAGTAGAAAGCCAAAAGCTATCATAAACATTAATTATTCTACCAGGAGCAAAGGAAAACCGAGGCCAAATCAACTCAGAACAGATGCAAACCAGATGAGAATTATGAACTCAACTTACAAACAGAAAAGTAACAGAAATTAAAGAAATTGGTGGCACCGCCCTGTAAAAGTGGGGATTAAAGTTCTTTTGAATAAAGCTAGTGTTCAATCACAATATCATACCTTTTCTGTGATTGATTCTGTAAAACACTGGCTCAATCAGGCCCCCAGAATACTCATTCATCCCTTAATATCATTTTTAACTAGACAATATTTTATGTTCCAGCAAAAAGGCTAAAATTAACTGCATCCCAATTGCTACTGTCAAGAAAAGACCATACTATCAAGATTCTGCACTAAATCCATACTTATTTACTTTAGTAATGGATGAACTCACTAAAGATATTCAGACAGAAGTGCCATGGTGTATGCTATTTGCAGACGACATAGTGTTAGTGGATGAAACAAAAGGAGTGAACACTAAACTTGAGTTATGGAGAAACAATTTAGAATCTAAGGGATTTAAATTAAGCAGAAAGAAAACAGAATATATGGAATGTAAATTTAGTAAGAATGCAAGAGTGGAGGATGTTATAATAAAATTAGAAAACCAAATCTCACAAAGAAAAGATCATTTTCGATATTTGGGATCAGTGATTCAAAAAGATTGAGAAATTCACGAGGATGTCACACGTAGAATTAAGGCAGGTTGGCTAAAATGGAGAAATGCCTCGGGGGTGTTATGTGATGGTAAAATCCCATTAAAACTGAAAGAAAAATTCTATAGGACAGTTATAAGATCAGTTTTGTTGTACGGCTCAGAATGTTGGGCAGTCAAATACCGACATGAGCAAAAGACGATCGTAGCGGAGATGAGGATGTTAAGATGGATATGCGGCCGTACAAGAAAAGATAAAATTAGAAATGAAGTTATTCGTAATAAGATAGGAGTAGTGCCAATAGAGGAGAAGATGAGAGAGACTAGACTAAGATGGTTTGGTCATGTAAAAAGGAGACCAAGAGACGTTTCTGTGAGGAGAGTTGATGAAATGAAACAATTAGTCAAAAAAAGAGATAGAGGCAGACCTAAGAAAACTTTGGGAGAGACATTAAAGTTTGATATGAAATGTATGGACCTCAATGAAGATATGACAAAAGACAGAAATACATGAAAATCTAAAATTCATGTAGCCGACCCCACATAGTGGGATAAAGGCTAGATATGTTGTTGTAAATTGGAGATGGAGAGAAAAATAACGTTTGAGAAGCTATTAGGGCAAAGGCAGATCATGAAGATAAAAGCATCCGAAAATATTATATTTAAGATTTCTTTCTTTAGATACATAATCTCCAAAGAATTATCCATGAGAACATAGTATTTACAAGATTATACAATGGAAAAGAAGCTTGGAATATTAATTTTTTGCTTATGAAGTGGTGACCAAGGAGTGTTTTTGCAGACAAAACACAAAAAATTTTGTGCCACATATGACAGCTAACCCCAATAGCACTATATTTTCCCTGGTTTCTATTGTTAGAAGAAGCCAACAATTCCAAGCAGAAAACAAAGAATATATTTATAAAGACAACTCCAGAAGTTGGATGATTAAGTATGGCACTTCTCTGAAGAGGAGGCACAGGACTCAAAGACTGTTTATAAACTGATCAGAGTTTAAGAACAATAGATCACCTCCAAAGCTCTTTCTTCATCATATATAAATTTGGGTAGTTTGCTCATTAGTTCCTTTTTGTCAGTTCCAGCCAGTGCCTTACTGATCTGTAAAACCAAAAATATATATATATATATATATATCAATTAAATTCTGTAACTAATCAGATTTCATATTTAAAGCAGCTAAAAATTAGAAGAAGCAATTTCTAGCCAACAATAACTGGCGCCAATTGTGCTAAGAATTATCATCTCTATAAAAGAAATTGATGCAAACAAATCTGTTAGCCTACTTGAAGTGAACAGAAAATAATAGGAAAATCAAGAGGACCTGAGGTGCATAAACACAACTGAGTGTGCCAACAACTATTCCTCCCAAAAGAAAGCCACCAACGAAAAGACCTGCCCCGCCTGGCTTTCCGCCATCACTGTAATTATACAAAATGCATCAGAACGTCAAATTTTCTATTCACGTGTTTTTTTGTACTCCACAGCAATAAAACTAGTATATGAGTCTATTGCCTTAAGTATGCATACCCTGCTGACAAAAAAGTGCTACCAACATAGATGATACCTGTATCCTGCTTGAATAGTGAATGTTCTTTTAGAGGTGCAAATTTGCTGTTTCCTTGTCTGAATACGACTGAAGGACAAGTTCTTAGGGCTCAAACTTCCGACACATTGGTTTACTGACTTCAAAGCAGAGCCTATCATACGTTATTAACCAGAAAAACTGAGTTAAGCAGGAAAAATAAGAGGTAAAGGAAAAGGCCACAGATGATTTCTTGAACAGATAACAACTCGTGGGTAACGCAAGAAGTCTTATGAATACATAGATATCAAGTAGGACAAAATTTGTAAACAACTATCGGGCTTTTCAAATTAGATAACCAACAGGAGACAGCTGTAGGAGATTGGGTTTGCAAGCGAATCAGAACTAGGGCCAGAATTTACATCATCAGCAAATAAGATGTCCTCAACCTCCCATGAAAAGTTAAACCACGCATTTGGATGATTTCAAATAACATTACCATGATAGTATAAGGCATTTTCAGGTCTCCATTTTACTACACTGAAGGGGAATAAGAATACATGAAGTTCTCTATGGCCAAACAGAGCGAGAAAAAGAAAAAAATAATAATATCTTAAGTTCTTAACAGAAGCAAAAAAATTGACCTACTAATGTCTTAAAAATGTAGTTCGGATATTTTGAGGAGGAAAAGGCAACCCCATTCTCTTGCCAGCTTTGATAAGATCCCTTACCTGAACCTACTGTGAGTGATTGCAGACTATCAGGGATCATCTGCTACCAGTCTCATGGCTCTAGTTGGATCCATATTTCATGATCCCTAGCAAACGTATATGCAAATACACAAAAGTACTAAACTATGTATTGAGAGATGAATTTGAAGTATTAGGAGCCACTGCTTACTGTTTTGAAAGGATTTCGGAATCAGATAAACAAAAAAAAAAAGGTGTTTGGTGAATGAGTTACCATAAAATAACCCAGTTTTAAAAAATTAACCAAAACAAAAATTGCCCGCTCAACCAGACAAAAGTCGTTAAAACAAAGTACATAAGCCATGAATTGATCATGAAGGCCCTTCCAGTGTCTCTAAGCCTCCGAGAGTGCCAAGAATTGCACTGACCACATTATTAGCAAGAGGAAATTTCAGGAAAGTGAGAACTAGGGCAGTCCAGAAAATGCAATCGTGCCTTGGAAAAATAAAGTGAATAGAGTAAATTTAACGTTCAAGGGGGGTGGGAAAAGTTAAATTAGAACAGATTGAATTTGAAAGATCGGAGATGAAGGACCATCATCAGCAACAGAGAAACACCTCGAGAAATGAGGATAAGGATGGAAGAGTGAGGAAGAGAAATTACCAGCAGCAGGTGAGGAATGCTTGGTGGAAACTAACGAATTAGACAGAGCATTCATGTTGGGAAGATTGAGAAACAGATCGCAAGCCCAATGGCTGAGCGTGAGCGGTTGAATTGAAGAAGGCAGAGAGAGAGAGAGAGAGAGAGAGAGAGAGAGGACAGCAACGTACGTTCGAGAAGCAATTAGGGCATAGGCAGACCGTGATGATGATTCATGTAAGTGACAAAAATATTATATTTTTCTCTTCGATGATTATATATTATATTAATGATTGGTTTTATTCAATTAATTATGTTCTATTGTGTAAGAGATTATTATTAAAAATAAAACTCCTTTTTGAGGCAAAACAAAGGAATGATTCAAATTCAAATTCAAATGAAATGAATGGTCTATATTATTATTATTAATTAAGTCCAGAAATTCATTCTTAATTTTTTTTCTAAAAGAGTAATAAGAAAAGAAATTACTTTTCAACTATATATAAGAGGCGTTGGTGTTAACATTTTATTGTATGACACGAAGTAACGTATAATTTTCTGTTCAAATATTCCGAAAAGGATATTTTGGCGGCTACACGCTACAGCTAGCCGGCCGGCTGAATTTCATATCATCCTCTTCTCTCTCTCTCTCTCTCTCTCTCTCTCTCTCTCTCTCTGTCTTGCTAGTGGACATTGTTGTATTGGGTGGACAACCTCATTACCTGCCACAACAAGCAGAAGCGGCAGCGGCAGCGGCAGCAGCATAAACGACAAGGGTATATCGCTTTGCGATTTCCCTCGTTTACTACTCCTAATCCCGCGGCTTCATATTCTTCCCCTTCCCTTGTCTTCCATTAATTAATTCTCTCTTCCAAAGGCGATTCAACCCAGCACCAGCAGCAGCGCTGGTTCTTGATCGATCCAAACTTCAATTATGGCTGGTAAATCGAAAGGAAAGTCACTTGAAGAAACTGCCACTTGGGCTATCGCGCTTGTCTGCGCTGTGTTTGTGATCATTTCCATTCTCATCGAACATGGCATTCACTCTCTCGGAAAGGTACGTTTTTTCTGTTCTGGATCCGTTCATATTGTTAAAGAGGAAACACGAGACTCAAGACCACGAATTTCGTATTGCTTTGATTGGCAGTGGTTCCAGAAACGCAGGAACAAGTCCATGTCCGAAGCCTTGGAGAAGATTAAAGCTGGTATTTCGCCCGTTGTTAACCAACCATGGATTGCTTGTCTTGATGTTGTGAGTTTAATTAACTACCTCAACTATATCTTTAAATTTCGCCGGTTTATTAATTTGCAGAGCTGATGATTCTGGGTTTCGTATCCCTTCTACTGACTGTGGGCATGGATTACATCACGAGCATATGCATTCCTGTGAAACTGGGCAACAGAATGGTTCCTTGCGGGAAGAAGGAAGAAGAAGAAGAAGAAGAAGGCGGCGACGACGAAGACGTCGGCGGTGATCAAAGGAGGAAACTGCTTTCCTACGCTCGGAGTATGATACGGCGTCGCCTTCTGGCGGAGCCATCAGCCTACGGAAAGGATTATTGTGCCAATCATGTAAGTTAATTTATTTTGGTGTTGGCTGCTTCTGCTTGACCGTGGGTTATTTGTTCCCTTATTTGTGTTCTCATCTTCAATTCTTTATTAATGAATTGAAAATTAGGGGAAAATGTCGCTGATTTCATACTCAGCGGTGCACGAGCTGCATATATTTATCTTCGTCCTCGCCATCTTCCATGTCCTGTATAGCGTCATCACCATTGCTTTAGCTCAGGCCAAAGTAAGTGCATAAATTAATTTAATTTAACAAATATCCATATCATCATTCATAGTTATGCACCAAACTTCGTTTTACGTTCACCAGATGAAGAAGTGGAAGGCTTGGGAGGCGGAAACGTCCTCGCTGGAATATCAGTTCACCAATGGTGATCATTCATTTTATTAGCATTATTAAACCGTTCATATATTAATTAATTAATTAATTAATGTTGCTGTCTAAATGGTCAAAGCTGTACCACAGATCCTGCAAGGTTCCGGTTTGTTCGTCAAACTTCATTTGTGAGACGCCATGCAGGATTCTCCAGAGCTCCTGGGATTAGATGGATTGTAAGATCATCACAAATTATTTTCATATCTGTAAACCAAAAAATTAAATAAAAAGAAAAGATATCAAGTCTATATCTCATTGTCTGGAATTGGTTATATAAATTTTAACTCTTCAATATTTCTATCTTATTATATAAAATTTGTTATAGGTGGCATTTTTCAGACTGTTTTTTGGGTCTGTGTCAAAGATAGATTACATGACCATGCGTCATGGATTCATTAATGTAAGTAGATTATTCTAATTTTCTCCTAGATAGTAAAATTGGATGGATTCTATAAGGTGAAGTGACTAATTCGTTCAAGCTTATTACAGAAACATTTTGCTCCAAATAGCAAATTTGATTTCCATAAATACATCAAGAGATCCATGGAAGATGACTTCAAGGTGGTGGTCGGAATAAAGTATGAATCTCTCTCCTCTTTACACGTACCAGCATCAAATTAACAAACTCAGTTGCATGTTATATCTACAAATTGGGACACCCGTGATCTGCTAACAATCTTTCATTTGATTTAACTTTGCAGCATCCCACTCTGGATTTTCGCCGTCTGCTTACTGCTTATGAATGTTTACAGTAAGCAAATCTCCTCCTTATTCACTACAATCACGGTTTATTTAATCATATCTATAAAAACCCACAATCACTATCTTGATAACCCATAAATCGCGTGCACCAACTCAACGTATAATGTATAATGATTGATGGGTTCATAATAGTTTGGATGTTTAGTTATCTTCGTCTTGTAATTATAACTTAGAAGTACCGTTACAGGATGGTACACGCTTGGCTTGATCTCTTTGGTGCCACTCATTGTAAGACAAGACACCTGCAAGCTCATATAATTATCGACAATTAACATCGAATTCTACTAATAATCTGACACATGATTCGCCGTCTTTTTAGATAATTTTGTTAGTGGGCACCAAACTGGAACTTGTAATCATGGAGATGGCCCAACAAATCGAAGATCGAACTTCTGTAATCAGAGGAGCTCCAGTTGTGGAGCCAAGTAACAGCTACTTCTGGTTCAATCGGCCCCAGTGGATCCTCGTCTTAATACACTTCACTGTCTTCCAGGCTAGTTACATAAATTTCATCTTTCTCAGTAAAAGCTTGTTTCAAGCATTTGCATGGCGTCTCACAGTTGCTCTGTCTTTCCTGCAGAACGCATTCCAGATGGCGTTGTTCTTATGGACATTGGTAATTATTAGCAGATAATTAACACCAACATAATTCTGCCGTCAAAACTTACATAATTCTGTTGATCTGCACATTAAAATGCAGTACGAGTACGGGAGGGAATCGTGCCTCCATGAAAACTTGATCGTGAGCATATCAAGAGTTCTGCTAGCAGTCGCCCTTCAGTTCCTGTGCAGCTACATCACCTTCCCGCTCTACGCCTTGGTCACAACAGTAAGTATAACGTAGTTGACCCAATATACTGAGATTTTAAGACTTGATGTGTTGTTGCCATTTCCTCCAGCGTGTTCTTAGTGCTTCTTTGTTGTATACAGATGGGATCTCATATGAAGCAGGCTATATTCGAGGAGCAGACAGCCAAGGCGCTAAAGAAATGGCAGAAGGCAGCCAAGGATCGAAACAAGCAGCGAAGAGCAGGCGGGGCAGATGGCAGTTCTAATGCCGGATCCGTCTGGGACGGCGAGAATACACCCAGCCGGGGTACATCCCCCTTGCATTTGCTCCACAAGCATAGGCCCAGCGAGACTGATCAGCTCGAGAGTGCTCCCACTACTCCATTATCGTGCCCATCTGAGGCCGAGCTCTCAGAAACAGAAGGTTCCAGTCATGGCAGCAGACTTGAAATTCATCTTGCTCATGATCATCGTCACCCACCTGCAAGTAGTGAAGAAGCTCATGCGGTTGATTTTTCCTTTGTTAAGACATAGATGCTGTGCATGTATTCTGTATGTAATTAACGTCTAGGATTGTTTGAACATTTAGACTGCTATAGAATAACAATCTATAGCCTACACAGAGGGATCATCTGCACCGCATGTAGTAACAATAAGAATTAAAGCAATATTGATAAAAAATTTAAGGAGAAACTCCTTGAATATTCCTTTCTTCCTAGCAAACACGATTAGTAAGTCAGGATTTGTTAAGCCTACTCAAAAGTGTTGCTGTTATGTTTGATATGAAAGTTTTTCTGTTAAATTCTAATTCCTAATTTAATTTATTAGGACGCCCTTTTGGGAATATTTAAGCACATGTACATATGAGTGCACGTATGCCATGATTCTAAAAACATCATCATTTTCATCAGGGACTGGGAGCCACCATCCACATGATAAATACTAAAACAGAAGAACAATATAACATGAGGCCTTGTTTGATTTTATTGCAGTTTTTAGTTTTTTATTGTTGTTTTTATTTTTTCAAAAAAAATAGCAACACTGTTAGATGTCGTTTTCACAAAAAATGGACGAGCTAGAAAAAGCAGAAACACCTATGTTTGTTTCAATTCCTTTTGCCATTTTTACTCAGAAACAGATTTGAGTATTTTTACAATTATATTGGTAATATATTATATTTAAATAACACAATTACTTGACCTATCTTGGTCTCTCTATAAATAGGATCACAAATCTGATTATTAGATTGTGGCTGGGTGCAATACATAGGGTGCATGTGAGATTGTGAGTTTGGATGTATTGGATTTATGGGGTTGAGATGAGATAGTTTATGGGTAAATTGCATACATACCCCCTGTGGATTAACCCATTTTCAAAGACGCTTCCTACACTTCAAAATTGGCCCTAAAAGCCCCTGTGCTTTTAATTCTTTTCAAACACACCCTAAATCCAATACAAATAAAATTGGCCATTGGCCAAGCCCCTGTGCTTCTTCTTCAAATTCCAGCCAGCTGGTGACTTCTTCTTCTTCTTCTTATTCCCTGAAATGGGTTTGTTCCAAATTGAACTGAACCATTAGTTCCAGATTAGGGAAGAAGAAAAAGAAGAAGAGTTGCTGGCAGGCAATGCCTTCCAGCCAATGAAGAAGAAGAAGAGTCACATGGAACGATCTGGGTTTGTTCCAAATCAAACACAGCCATCATTCCTTGCATTCAATAAACCCTTCGTCCCAGATCAGGGAAGAGAAGATAATGCATCCGGCCAGCAAAGAAGAAGGAGAGTCTGCCAACCAGAAACAGTTTTCGGCCAGCAAATCTTCTTCTTCCTGGATTTGTTTTTGATTTTATGATTTTATCTTCAGTTAACTTTAATTTTAGATCATTAATTAAAGATATTAAATCAAAACTACATCATTCTGAATCAAAATTGATGGTGTTAGTTGTTAAATCTGATGGAGGGGGTGGGTGTGAAAAGAATTGAAAGCATAGGGGCTTTTAGGACCAATTTTAAAGTACAGGGTGTCCTTGAAAATGGGTCACACCACAGGGGGTGTGGGTGCAATTTACCCATAGGTTATCTATTTTGTACTTATTATTATTATTATGTATACCATGGACATATGAACATGGTTGAACCACGTTAAATCTATGTATCTTTGATTTTGATCCTATGTGAGAATGATAGAATTTAGTTTCACTATTAGGTTTTCCTAACAATTATACAATATATATATATATATAAATTATAATTAGGGTAAATTACACTAACCTCTCTTGAGGTAAGGCTAAATTCAGAGGGCATCATTTCTATTAACCATTAGAAAATGGAGTAACTTAACCATTTTATCCCTGCATTTTTCTCTTCCCGTTTCCTCCCCCTCTCTCTCTCCTCTAACTACAAAGAAATTTAAAAAAAATAAAGAACAAGACAAAAAAAAATTGATGGTGATCAGCCACCATTGATGGCTTCATCAATGAAGGGCTCACTTTCAACACCAATGGTGGTCAACAATCACAGGGATCACGAGCAGGCACCATCATTTTTTTTGTTTTTGAGAAATGGAAGGAGAACCAATATATATAGAAAGAGAGCCCTAGATATGACAAACCCAAGCTCATGGCTGGAGTTCAAAAACCTAGCAACATCACTATGTGAAACTGATACAGAAAGAAAGGGAAGGAGAGCGAGAGTGAGATAGTTATCGTTATCAACGAAAGAAAAGGTGCTTTTCAAACAAAAAAGAGATCGGATATAGAGAATTAGAGATATAAGGGAGAGAGTGTGAGTGCAGTTTGGATATTTTCCAAAATTTAACGATTGATTATTAATGGTCAAGGCACATTGTTACAACTTTTTAAACCTTAGAGGTACCAAGTGTAATTTATCAAAACAAAGGGCTGGTCCCCTGAATTTAGTCTTACCTCGGGGGAGGGAAGGTTAGTGTATTTTATCTTTATAATGAATAATATACATATGTTTAATAATACATCATGCTGAAAATTTGAACAGAAACATAAAAATCAGATGATGTTTTGTGTTTTTTTTTTTTTAACAGATGACAACTAACAAAAAAAAAAATCAGATGGCAGGCTCAATTTTCAATTCTCTAACTGAAAATGAAAACTAAGTACTAACACAAAATTCTAAAAACAGTAAATGAAAATGAACACATAAAAACCAATGGCAAAATCAAACAGGAAAGAAACCCAATATCAAAGTGTAACAATAATATACGATACAGGTTGGAGTTTGATCATACCCAAAAATAAAATTATGGTTATAATGGATACAATTGTGTGATAAAAGAATGATAAATACAATGAACTAGCATTGTCCATGCCAATACTATTCAAGTACACCCCTTGAATAAATACCACACTTTGCAAGGGGGAAAAAAAAAAAGAACTCTCCCTAAATGTATATTATTCCTTACTTTTTTCAAACAAAATGCAAGAAGGAAAAGAAGACAGACCTAAGAACAAGCAAACAAATGTAGAGACACATAAATCATCGCCAATTTCATCATGAATATGGTTGTTATGCCTGGTTAAACCATCACGAAGGGGCTACTGGGCTAGACTGAAGTTGGACAGACCAACCAAAATTAAAGCAAAAGGCCCAATGAAGCAGGCCATACGTTACGAGTAATGGGCCCAACATGAGGCCCAAGAGAGAAAAAAATCAAAGGAAAGGGTTATAAAACCGTTCCTCGACTGTGTTAACTCATTTGTGCACACACTATCTCCTTTCGATTTTTGCTATCTACCCCCCCCCCCCCCCCCCCCCCTTCTCCCTATTGCATTTGTATCTCTCCCACTCTTTCAATTTTCAGTGAATCTTTAAGAAACCCTACAATTCAATGATGCAAAACCCAGAAAAGAATTTCGCTTCTCAACAAATTTTGGGTTGCCATAAACAATACCAGATCTATGGTAGAGCTGGGAGTGGTTGATTTCGGTTTTTCTTTCTTGCAGATTTGCAAGTGAGTTTGTTGAAAAGATGAATGTGCCTGTGCTTGTGACTATTGCTGCCACAATTGGTAACATCTTGAAGCATGGTAGAATGCCTACTGTTGCAGGTAATTCCCCCTTCTGATACTCAATTTCGCAATTTTAGAACCTCTTCCGAAAGTGAGTGTGGATTTGTATTTCACTTAGTAGTTTGTGATTGGATTTTCTCGTTCTCTGTTTTCCCAATTAGTAATCTGTATGATGGTGCCCAAAACCAATAGGATTTTTCTACAGTCCAGTTTGATTCCATGATTCCAACATCAGAACTTAATCTTCTCTGCTCATTTTTCATCTCTTGGTTAGCTTTCCTTCCCTGGAAGACACAGAAAAAAGCCACTTTACTACTTGCTACCTACCACCATAGTTCCATATTCTAGAATATCAATGACTTCATTATTTTTCTTACTATGACAGGAGCTATAGTGTACATAAAAGGAGGAATTCAACTTGGAAACTACTATAGAAGGCATTGTTATAGCCATTTCACTTATTGGAGCCACACTTAATCACAATGTACTCTAGACCCATACCGGATTGGTTGGGCTGACACCCTATGCTAATAATGTCATCAAATTTCTATTTTATTAGTGATTTGATAGTGTTGTAGTCTCCAAATGTCTATATTCTGCTTATAGAAAAGCTGTTAGATGTGTTTGGAATTGGTTTAGCTGTTACCCTAGTCCCGTTCAACATATCTATGACTACCACATTAGATATAAGGGGTCATGGAATATTCTTCCACACTTTGCAGGTTTTGGACCTTCCAGTGAAATGTTTTTGGCTTATTGCATGGTTTTTGGGATGTCAATAATGGACTTGCCTAGCTGGATATTGATGCTTCGGGTTCGTTCTTTTTCATCTCTTATTTATTTTGCATTAGGGGTACTATATTTACTAAAATCTTCACGGTGGCTTGCGAGTAAAGGAAGGATACTTTAGGCAAAACAAGGTTTGCAGACTTTCAAATTGAAACCCCCAATACACCCAAACTTACAAATCTTTACAAAATATTTGTGTTCCTCGCATCCTTCCTTTACTCACAAGCCACTATGGAGATTCAGGTAAATATAACACTGTTAATGCAAAATAAATAAGATATGGAAGAGAAAGAACCCCAAGCATCACCTCCAGCTAGGTGAGTCCATCAATGACATCACAAAAACCATGTAATATGCCAATAACATTCCACCAGAACCTGCAAACTGTATAAAGAAAAAGAAGAGTATTCAACAACCCCCTTATATCTTACGGGGTAGTCCCAGGTATGTAGAAGGGGCTAGGGTAACAGCTAAACCAATTTCAAGCCCATCCAATAGCCTTGCTATAAGCAGAACATAGACATTGGGAGACCACAACATTATCAAGCCACTGATAAAATAGAAATTTGACAGCATTGTTAGCGTAGAGCGCCAACCCCAATCTGATATGGGTCCAAAGCCTTCTATAGTAATTTCCAGTTGAATTCCATTTTTATGTACACTATAGCTCCTGCCGTGGTAAGAAAAATAATGCAGTCATTAATATTCTAGAATATGGATCTATGATCCTCAGTAAAAAGTAGAGAAGTGGCTTTCTTCTCTGTATCTTCCAGGGAAGGAAAGATAACCAATAGATAAACAAAAGAGGATAGAAGATTACATTCCAATGTTGGACTCAGGGAATCAAACTGGAATCTAGAAAAATCCAATTGGTTTTATGGACCATTATACTGACTACTAATTGGGAAAATAGAGAATGGGGAAATCCAATTACAATCTATTAAGCCAAATACTAGTCCACTGTGACTTCCACAATTGGACCCAAAATTGCAAAACTGAGTACTATAATGGGGACGTACTTGCAAGAGTAGCATTATCCCATCCTTGCAAGATGTTTCCAATTGTGGCTGCAACAGCCACTAGCACAGGTGCATTCATCAATCAAAAAACTCACTCCCAAATATGTAAGGAAGAAAACTGAAATCAAGCACTCCCAAGTCTACCACAGATTTAATACTGTCTGCAGCAACCCAAATTCAGTTGAGAAATAAAACCTTTTCCAAGGTTTTGGGGTGATCAATCTTGGCTTTGGATGTTTGGGATTGCTGATTTGAGCCTTCAAGTACATACGTTTGCTCATTATGATTATGTCAAACTCTCTCACTTGATCTCTTTTTTTTTAGCTTTTTAATATTTTAGGGTTACTTGATTGCTTCCTTCCCAAACCTTTATGCTTGATGAAACAAAACCCTAATCCCCTTTTGTGAGAAACCCTATCAAATGTTACAACCCTCGGGTAAAACTTACCCTCAAAAGCTAGTTGTTAAGGGGAGGGTGCCCAAGAGGTTATAAACCTCACACCAGGAGTCTGAACTACCAATATGGGACAAGTCTCATACCCTGTAAGGGACCATAACATACCACCACACTCCGCAACCCAGCGCCCACAACGGCAGGCTGTGCACTAGCCACTGCTAGTCCCAAGCAAACACTGCAATGTCGGCGTCACCTCCATCGCCACTCGCTTGCATTGGGAACCATGGGGTCGGCTCTAATACCACTGTTACAACCCTCGGGTAGAACTCACTCTTAAAAGGTAGCTGATAAGGGGAGGGTGTCCAAGAGGTTATAAATCCCACACCATGAGCTTGAACTTCCAATGTGGGACAAGTCTCATACCCTACAATGGACCATAACATCAAAGACCTATATGTCAAGATGTTTTCCTCTCAACTACACCTTTGTTGTGAAATTGAACCACTAAAACCCCCATCTTTGTAAAACTCCACCTCAAAACCCTTCTTTGTGAAACCTTAACCTCTCCTTCATCTGAGACCTCAATGTCGCACACCCTCCCTCTTGACACACCCTACAACAATGTTGCCCCAGCTTGGCAGCTTTGACCACTTGATAATCAGCAACCATTGCCAAAAAGGCCAACATTCCATACACATGCTTCACATACCTCTTCTCTCACCTACACAAGCGCTTTGCAGGCATGGAATGGCAACCAAGGGTCAGAAAAACTCTAATTTTGGTTAAGAATGTTACATCCTAATTTGGGAACACGTATATCTTGTTCTAGAATTGGTTTGAGATAAACCTGTGACAATTTATCCCTATCCGGGATAAGCCCAATTCAAGCTAAATATATCTAACCCAGTACAATTGCACCAATCAGCCCACCTAGGACTCAATCCATTGGCACCCAACTCGATAACCCATCTAGCCTGTTAACCTGTACCCAAATCAAGATCCATTAAACCCTATGTTATTATGTTGATTCAATGGCCAAACAAACCCTCCTTCTACTCTATTTTTCACACCCATTTTGTCCTTTCAATCAAATATAGGTAGGAACACTAGTTTTAGGGCATTTAGTGATTATTTAGGAATTTGTATACTCAATTCATTATTTTAGTGCTTTATTTTTTATTTAGTTTATATACTTCATTGTTAGGTGATCCAAGCGTGTCCAAGTTGGGATCTAGCTGATCAGTTATTCTTCGATTACTATTGTGAGTTGAAAGTTTGTATTATGATGTTTTTTCATTCATGCCACTTAGCTTGCACAATTTTTCAATTTCTTTTTTTTTTTTTTCAGTAAGTACAACCTTTTCAATTTCATTATTTAACAAGATGTTGTTAATTGCTATGACTTGTGATTTTCAAGAGCACATGTCGAATGATTTGTTGGTTCAATTATACATGATGTTGAATGATTTGTTGCATACACTACTTCATTCAATTTTTTTTTAGTAGTGTAGAGACTTGTGAATATTGTATCACATGTCATTTAGAGTAGCTTGTAGAACTTTGAGTTGCTAAAAGCAAATGATGTTAGTTGTTGGTCCCCCATGTTCCACCCCAATTAGTGGGGAGTTGCAAACATTGTGTTAACGCAAGACATACGGCTCATTTTTGTTACACCACTTGGTCTATTTTTATTCAATTACTATTCTTCTTGTTTACTCCCTTTTGTGCATGTATTTTCATTGCATGATTTAGTATTGTACCCCTTTATCCAATATCTCATTCATGACCAAAAGAGAGGTTATTAGGTCTTCACCCCAACCCCAATTCTGGAACCCAGTTGCCTTTATCTTATTATTGTTTTTCAGCTAATGAGGTATAGTATTAGGTCTCTTCAATTAGCCTTTTATTTTTTTCAATTTAATTGACTAAACAAAAAGGATATTAGCCCTTCACCACCATAACAAATTGATGAGAGTTACTGTCTTCCCTCCCTCTGCTTGTTGTACATCAATAACTTTGTTACTTTATTAAAATTCTTAAGCACTGTGAACTGTTAGTAATATATCAAAACAAAAGATGATTCCATTAGATTAGAAGTTATAAAGGTCCTAAATATTGGAAACCCCTACAATACATATTGCTGCTTCCATTACTAATCATTGAGTTGTTTAAAGGGAGATATTTCACAAAGTCATGAATATGGGCCTGCAAGGTGTGGCTTTCTGTTGGAAATTAAATCCCACAATCTATGGGATTGATTATAATCAATCTTAATTGTTGGGATTGATTGATTGATGTAAATTAGTAATTGATGTAATTAGAATTCCTTCTTTTTTCCTTAGTTATAGGGATTTGATTGATTTCTTTCTCCTATACATATTGTAACCATTCCTAGTAAAGATTAGAAAAATATATACCAAATTTTCTCACAATTGTTCATTAGAAAAATATATACCAAATTTTCTCACAATTGTTCATGATATCAGAGTTGTGAAGCATCCTCCGGCTTGCGATACCTACTGACCCAAACACCGACCCCCTGCACTAGCAACGACGGTGGTGTCGACTAATCCAACGACCACCATGGCCTCACCGACCAACTCTCCACCAGCGGAACCCTCTATGTTTTTGACCCTCGACTCCCACACCGAACAAAACATGTTAAAGGAAAGGAAATCTGCATTCATATGTAATTGATATGTGATAGGAGCAAATTGTGGATCAAGCAAACAATCAGCATTTAGACAAGAGTAATTTTAGGATCTTATTTTTCTGAATCCCTAGAATAGCTTCTCTACACTTGTATATAGGAGCTAGCCTTGTACAGTTATAGTATTGCAATATACAGAACTTTCCCACATCAATTTGATTAAAACACTGTCCTGACGCCTCCTTCCCTCAATCCTGGCACTGCCACTGTGCAAACGTCCCACCTTGACCAGCACCCCATCCCCTTGACTGTTCGTCGTCTCAATGGCACCAATTTTCGGGAATGGTACCAATATGTGAAGCTCATGATAACTGGTAAAGGGAAAATGAGCTATCTTACTGGTGTTCCGCCAATCCCAAGCCCTCAATCTCCCAAATACAGCACATGGGTAGCGAAAAATTCTCTGGTAATGGCTTGACTCATCCAATCCATGGAACCCAAAATTGGAAGGTGTTATTTGTTCTATAACGATGCCCAAGAAGTGTGGATTGTTGTCCACCAAATGTACTCCAACTTGGAGAACGTCTCTCAATTGTTTGAAGTCCGGACTACCTTACACTCCACAAAATAGGGAAGTATGTCTATCACAGAATATTTTAATACCATTTCTGAGTTGTGGTAGGAGCTTGATCTATATCATACTGTTACTTAGCATTGTACTAAGGATGATCAACTGTTTCTAGCTATGCAGGAGAAAGACCGTGTCTTTGATTTTTTACAGGGACTCAATGCTGATTTAGATGAGGTATGGGGCCGTATTTTGGGCACCAAACCTCTGCCGATTGTCAATGAGGCCTTTGCAATTGTCTGCCGTGAAGAAAGTCGCAAACGTGTTATGATGCCTCATTCCAAAGATCCCGACATGGATTCTACTACCCAAGGCTTCGCATTAGCAACTTATCGTCCTAAAAAATCCAATGGACCTTCTGGGCAGCAGTCTCTCAGGCCTCAGAAAGATCGTTTATGGTGTAAGCATTGCAACAAACCATATCATACCAAGGAGACTTGTTGGGACTTCAATGGAAAGCCTGCCGACTGGAAACCCATAAGTCAAAGATGCACAAAAACAGCTGATGTTGTTGATGCCCCACTTGCCTCTCCCTCCTCTAGCATCTTACCATTCACAACCGAACAAATGGCGGTGCTGAAAAAACTCCTCTATCCTACTAAGGAACCTGATTTTAGTTCCACTACACTTATGGCTCACAAAGATAAAATCAGCTTTTTTGTTTCCCTTTTATCCTACAAAGGTCTCCAAGACGTTTGGATTGTGGATTCCAGAGCGACTGACCATATGTGTGGCTCTTTGGCTAGACTCCTTAATTTTCACCCTTGTATAGAGGACATTGGTATTGCCATGGCAGATGGGCCCTTGTGTAAGGCCGCAAGCCAAGGTGATCTCATGGTGTTTGGGTTGCCACTTAAATCTGTTCTTTATGTACCAAAATTATAGTGCAATTTAATCTTTGTTCATAAATTAGCAACTGATTTACATTGTTCTATAATTTTTTTTCCTTCCCACTATTAATTTCAGGATTTACCATTGGTGAGGATGATTGGCAATGCTATAGAGCACAATGGCCTACACTATTTGTCCAATGGTGGTCTATTCAGTCCTTCTGTTCCTGTGGGTCTTCACACTATCTCTGAATTCGATGTCCTTCTCTGGCACCAACAATTAGAAGATCCTAGTTTTTCATATTTAAAGTTTTTGTACCCCCAGTTATTCCTTAATAAAGACCCTAGTTCCTTTCATTGTGATCATTGTGTACTAGCAAAACATTCACGTTCTCCCCATCCCTCTCGTCCTTATACACCATCACACCCATTCCACCTTGTGCATAGTGATGTCTGATGTCCATCTCAAGTTTCCACCATCACTGGCAAACAGTGATTTGTCACATTTATTGATAATCATACTCGGGTTTGTTGGGTCTACTTGGAAAGATAAGTTTGAGGTTCCCATGATCTTCAAACAATTTCACCAGCTTATCAAAAATGTTTTCCAGTCTTTTATAAAGATCATTTGCACTGACAATGGTAAAGAATACTTTTCTCATGCCTTTAATCACTATCTTCAAGACCAGGGTATCTTCCACCAAAGTTCTTACTCTTATACTCCTCAACAAAATGGAGTAGCCGAGCGCAAAAATCGTCACTTGCTCCAAGTTGCCCGGTCCCTCATGATCACTAATCACGTCCCTCATGCTCTTTGGGGAGAGGCTCTTTTGACTTTAGCCTACCTTATCAATCGGTTGTCATCCAAAGTTCTCAAGTTTAGCACTCCACTTAGTGCTTTACTCTCTGTCTTTCCTTCATCTCACATTCATAACTCTCTTCCACTTCGGGTTTTTAGGTGTCTTGCCTTTGTTCACAATAATCAACCCAATCCCAATAAGCTTAACCCCAAAGCCTACAACTATATTTTCCTAGGCTCTCAAAAAGGGTACAGGTGCTATAATCCTCCCTCCAAAAGATTTCTGATTTCTTATGATGTTTCCTTTGTGGAACACCAATTCTTCTATCCCCAAGCTACTGTCCAGGGGGAGACTTCATCAAGAGATCATAGTTGGGATCCAATAGCCGTAGGAGAACTTGTTAGACCAAACCCTGAGCAATAAGCTTTTCCCTTGCATCATGTAACCTTACATGCCCTTGATTTTCCTAGCTCTTCCTCTCCAAACACTCAAACCGAACCGATCCCAAATCCAGGGGAAGCATCCCACAATGTTGGACCACCATTGAAGCGCGTTTACCCTCATAGGCTACACACTCTTGAACATAACCATGAGTCTGAACCAGTGATAGATCCTCCTGTGGAAAAGGAACCAAGTGTGGTTGAAGAAGATGTAAAAGAAGAAGATGACTTGGATCTCCAATTGTTGTTAGAAAAGGGGTAAGAGCTTGTACAAAGCACCCAATTTCTAACTATCTCACATATTCTCAGTTATCAAGAAGTTACAAGGCCTTTATTTCCAAAGTAGTGAGATTCAAGTGCCCCGCACCATTCTTAAAGCATTACAAGATCCACAGTGGGAAATGGCGGTAATGGAAGAAATGAAAGCTCTAAAAAAAAATGGAACATAAGAGATGGTGGAGTTGCCCAAAGGAAAAAAGATTGTTGGAAGCAAGTGGGTGTTTACAATGAAGTACATATCAGACGGCACTGTAGAAAGATATAAGACTCAATTGGTGGCTCAAGGGTATATCCAAACCGATGGAGTTGACTACGAAGAGACCTTTGCTTCGGTGGCAAAACTAAATACAATTCAAGTATTGCTATCACTAGCTGCAAACTTGGATTGGGAATTACACCAAATGGATATTAAGAATGCTTTTTTGAATGGCACTGAATGAGGAAGTCTACATGAGAGTTCTTCCAGGATTTGAGATGCATGCCGGATCATGGAAGGTATGTAAATTGAAAAAAACCCTTTATGGTCTAAAATAGTTTCCTAGAGCATGGTTTACTAGATTTAGCTCTGTTATGAAGAAACTTGGATATAAACAAGGATAGGCATATCACACTTTATTTGTCAAAAGAAGTGATAATGGGAAGCAAGTAGTTCTAATTGTCTATGTAGATGATATGGTTATCATAGGTGATGACACTACAGAGATTGTGAATTTAAAGAAAAAACTCCAGTCAAAATTCGAAGTGAAAGATCTTGGAACTCTAAAGTATTTCTTGGGAATGGAGTTTGCTAGGAGTAAACGAGGAATTTTCATCTCACAAAGAAAATATGTTCTGGATCTGTTGAAGGAAACAGGAAAACTGGGATGTAGACCTACATCGACACCTCCAGAGAGGAATTGGAAACAAAAGATTACAAATGATGATCCTCCAGTGGACAAGGAGACCTATCAACACCTAGTTGGCAAATTGATTTATCTATCCTTAACTAGGCCAGACATCGCATTCAGCGTGAGCTTGATCAGCCAATTCATGCATGCTCCCACGAAGAGGCTTATGGATGCAGCAATTCAAATCCTGAGATACTTAAAAAGAAGTCTAGGAAAATGGTTACTCTTCAGAAAGACAAGTACTAAGGATGTAGTAGGATACTCAAATGCAATTTGGGCAGGAGCACTAGATGACAGTAAATCTACAATTGGGTATTGCACTAAAGTTTGGGAAAATCTAGTCACTTGGAGAATTAAAAAAACAAACCGTTGTTGCAAGAAGCAGTGTAGAAGCCGAGTTTCGTGCATTGGCTCGAGGAACTTGTGAGCTCATTTGGATCCAAAGACTTATGGCAGATTTAAACATGATTATCACCAGTCTCATAAAACTGTACAACAACAGTAAATCCGCTATAAGTGTAGTACACAACCCAGTTCAGCATGACAAGATGAAGCACATTAGAATTGATAGACATTTCATCAAGTCTGGAATAGATAACGGAACTATATTATTGTCCTATGTTCCCACAACTTCTCAGAAAGTTGATATTCTTACCAAACCTCTATCCAAACCAAGCTTTCAGTCTTGTGTGGGCAAACTGGAAATGATTGACATCTATTCACCAACTTAAAGGGGAGGGGAGTGTTGGAAATTAGATCCCACAATCTATGGGATTGATTATCAATCCCAATTATCCCACAATTTATGAAATTGATTATAATCAACCTTAATTGTTGGGATTGATTGATTGATATAAAT
Organism: Diospyros lotus; assembly: GCF_014633365.1. Taxonomy (NCBI): domain Eukaryota; kingdom Viridiplantae; phylum Streptophyta; class Magnoliopsida; order Ericales; family Ebenaceae; genus Diospyros; species Diospyros lotus. The sequence continues at coordinate 9,442,018 of NC_068341.1, forward strand.
TAGTAATTAATGTAATTAAAATTCCTTCTTTTTTCCTTAGTTATAGGGATTTGATTGATTTCTTTCTCCTATATATATTGTAACCATTCCTAGTGAAGATTAGAAAAATATATACCAAGTTTTCTCACAATTGTTCACTCACATACATCAGTTTCAACAGCCCCATTTTTTGTAAAAGTCCATTGTCTTGAAACCTCTAGAAGGTAACACAATCAATTGGAGAAAAATAAAAATAAGATTAGAAAAAAAAATGTGGCATTAGAATTATACAAGATATAACACTAAGCTTTAATCACCACTGGATAAGGTCATCTATTATTGACCATAGCTTCCATAAAGCCATTATTATATCTATGTCGTGCCTAGAGTTTCCCATCAAGTTTTCTTTGGTTCTCTCTACCTCTTTTGCAACAAAATACAACACATCTGCCATCATAACTGACAGTCTTAGAGCGCCTTTGTAACTGCTCATAATGCAAGAATTGAGACACCTCATATACGCCCCGCCGCACCGGAAGGGGGGGGGGTATATTTGCTGTGTTCCTTTTATATCTGCACCATTCTATATTATACAGAAAGACAATGAAAACCCTAGAGTACAAGAAAAACTGGCAATGGAGGGTCATTCGTTTCAACAAATAATGCCCTTAAAATAATTTGGGGAGATGAAGGTCTTCACTGCTGCACTGCACCTCAACAATATTCAGGATTCAATTTTGTCATAAACGTTAAATTCTCAGGTCAAGAAATAGCATTTGCAACTAGTGATGCAAAATGTGAGCAAAGGGGTTTGGCTCTACAAATGAAGTACCCTTTATTGGAAGAGAGCCAAGAATAGCCCAAGACTCATTATTAAAGCAGGTATTTAGCATTCAAGTCATGCAAAAGGCCATGACTGGTTGTCTTATGCAATTGTTTCAGTAAGGTCTGCGAATGGTGCAAATCACCATAAACTCTCCCAATCTTATTGCTGCAAAGGACAAAAAACCAAATTGGAACCACAAATGATCAGCACTTTCACGTTTTATAGATCTAATCCAAAATTGAGTTCAACTCCCCAAGGTACTCAAAAGGATCACATGATCCAGAACGAAATCTCCTAGGATGTTTACTTTATTGGGTTGTTGCTATTGCAGGATTCATTAATTTTGTTCTCCTAGTATCCCCGAGACCCAAGGATCACAGAACCCACACCTGTAAATACTAAATAATAATAAAAATGTTAAAACAGTTAGCAAAATGACTTCTTTGCAAGCACAAGGCACTAATCAAGACTCCTCTTGCAGTTATTCAGCTGTTGCTCCCTTGTCCAGGAATAGAAAAATAAATATCATGTATTACCTAATCAAATATTCCATAAAAAGGCTCAGGACCAAAAACCTCTTATGATTAACTTATAATGGATGTAAACCAATCTTTTGTACTTCAAAAGCTAAAGTCAGTTCTTTCTTCCCATGCATTATGCGATCCAGGCTCCAAGCAACCAGTAAGCACTCAGAATTGTAACAGAGAACCCCAGGGAAGTAACTATGAAACAGTAAAAAAAACAACCCTGTCATTCCCAGGGAAGTAACTATGAAACACGCTACTCTTAAGTTTATCAGCATGTGCAATAATATAGAACAGTTTCTCGTGCCAATAAATCCTCAGGGAAGTAACTGCATTCAGGCAATTGCAGTTAATCTGACACAATGTAAGACAAATACTGACTAGAAACACTACAACTTAGACTTCATGACTTAACAAAATAGACAAAAGAAAATCATTCAAAGCACAAGTTAGATAGGCTAACCAGGACTACTGGACTCCTCCAATAACTGAAAAACAATGGAGTATTGAAGTAAACAACCCTGTCATGTTTATAACGAGTTAAGTGACTATTTCTCTGTAGGCCCTTCATATATCCAGTAGGCACTCGTATTTTTGACATTGGCAAGTCTGATACTAGATGCATATAAGTATAGGATGTGAGTTTGGCATGATTCAGTATTAAACTCCAGGGGACATGTTTGTATATAAAGTTAACTGAGAAAGACTATCAGAAGAAAGTTGCAGCAGTTGCAGCTGATAAACATGAAAGCTTAAAAATGAAACATAATTGATGCAACAACATTTATAAGCTTTAGAGCATCCAAAGAATGTAAAGCATTGGACTTACAGAAAGATTATTCCTTTAGCAGACATGTTTGGACCTCTTGCTAGAAAGTAAGAAAGAGGCACCCATCAAGTAATAGCACTTCCAGCTGATAAAGACTGCAATCAGAAATGCCACCCTCTGGCACGCCAAAGTCTGCGTGATTTCTCACTATGACGAGCAACTTTAACTTTCAAGAAAAGCTTGTAAGCCATGTCAACTCTATTTGAAGATAACAGTTTGTTATTCAACTTGCTATAAATAAGATTGCTTGGACAAAAACCTTTTTGTAGAGATTCTTCCATGACGAGTATGGCATTCTCAAGCTGCCCTACATTACAAAGGCCATTAATTACATATTCATACACTTCCAAGTCAGAAGAGTATCCATACTTTTGCATCTCATCCCATATATTCAACAACATGCCACATTTACCAAATTTTGAAAGTCGCATTAGCAACAATTTGTAGGCACTAAGCGAAACTTGACATCCAGCCTTCCTTGCTTTCTTATAGATCATCAGAGCTGCATGTGGCGGACCATAGCTACACAGCGGTTCAATGAAAGAGGTTATAGTCCCGGGAGTGGGAACAAACCCTCGGGCTAACATCTCATCAAACATTTCGATTGCATCTGCAACTTTTCGAGCTTTGATTAAAGCTGCAATAAATCTGGTGTAAGTATCCATATTTGGTTCACAGTTATTCCTCAGCATATGCTCGTAATATTTCATGCCTTCATCAAAATTACCAACCGAAATGAAATTAGAGATCATCGAATTGTAAACACCAGTGTCTGGAACACATCCCCTCTCCTTCATATTTTCAAAAATCTCAACTGCATCGTCAATTTGACCAGCTCTTCCTAAACCCTCCAGAAGATAACTGAACGTTAAACAATCCGGATAAAACTCATCCGCCATCATTGCTCTAAGGGTCGTCTCAATCTCACCGATTCTTCCCAATCTGGACCACCCACCAATAACAATATTATATGACATTCGGTTGAAGGGTATCTTCTCTTTCATTTTGTTAAGAAACGAATTTGCAGCACCTACGTGGGACCTTCTGCACAAACACCATAAAAGCACGTTCAGAGACTCTGTATCGCATTTGGACCCCAACTCCTGTAACTGTCCGAACACTTGGATCGCTTTCGACACCTGTCGAGCCCTAATATAACTGTCCATTACAATCGCCAGTGTGTCTGAAACAGGGGATATTCCTTCCCGTTTCATATCACGCAGAATCGCCATCATGAAATTAAAGAACTTCCTTCTGCCCAATGCTTTAAGAATTATGTGATAAGCATCAATTTCTTTATGAATTTTCGGTTGCTTGATAGCCCAATAAAAGAACGTAACCATAGCTTCGCCGCCTAAATTGCCTCTGTTAACTACCTTGGCAACGGTGTCGATGCGCAATTCGACGCCGGCGTCTGATAGGGCTTGCTCGGTCGCGGCTTTTCCGATATGTTTCTGAAGGAAGATGCCGCGTAGCTTATCTTCCGGGGCTAGAAACCCATCGACCGCCTTACTTTGAAGCCGCTTCTGGTTCGCTGAAGTTTCAATTTGGGCTGATGTGCTGCGTCGTCGGATTGGTAACAGATCCGCGAGCTCGTTCAGGAGGCGGGATTCGTGTTGAACTTCGGGAAGCTCCTGTTCCTCGACCACTGAGCATTGGGTTTTGGTCGACAAAGGAAACTGAAACGGGGGATTTGACGAAAGAAGACAGCGTGGACAGCGCCCGGTTGTGTGGAATCGCTGTAGATGCTCCATGGTGATCCGTAAAAATGCCATGAAAATTCCTTTCGTCTGCCGGCAAGCGCTGCATTCACACACGCCCCGGAAGCTCTCCGCCGGCTTCACCTACGGCCCCTCGGGCTGGGTTTTTGCCCCTTCGGCTGTGTCAACCTCTAAGCTAAGAACAGTGCTGTTTCGGCTGCCATCCACGTTATCTTTTCTCGGTCAGAATCCCAACTATTATTTGGGAATGGCATTAACCAACCTCTATATATATATATATATATAGAGAGAGAGAGAGAGAGAGAGAGACGAGATCCCTTTATTTGTTTTTATATTCGTAATTTTATTTGTATTTTCATTTTTGTATTTTTTTAGATAATCACCCTTTCACAACTTCTAGCGATCGTGCTATCAATTAGGATAGAAAATATACATAGCAGGCTAGCCCTTCGATCTTTGTGTAGATAGAGAATCGAACTTACAACCCGTTAAATTGACACTGACATATTATTTATCTGATCATTCGAGCTATACTCTAAGGGTTTTATTTTTGTATTCTTAAGTAGAGGTGTTCAAAAAAACTGATGCACCGCGAAAATTGACCAAACCAAACTAAATCGGTCGATTTTTTATTTTTACTATTGAAAACGGTTTGAACGCTATACAAACCGCACGGTTCATGGTTTGTACAGTTGGAGGTTAGGTTTTAAATCGAATCGTCCAAGAAAATATAAAAAAAAATATTATGAATTGCATTGCTAAAAAGGTTAATTTGATTGCATAATTCATAATTCATTGCTAAACAGATTAATTTGATAATTTATTTATTTTATAAATAGGTTAATTGCATAATTCATTGTTAAACTGATTATTTTCTATTTTCAATGTTATATGTTGAATTATACTATTTTATTTTTATTTTTTGCTCTTATTTATTTATCTTTGATTGTCTTTATTTACCAATATTTGTATATTTATTTATCATTTTTAAATAGCATTTTTAGTGATTTTAAAGCTTACTTGTACCAGATTTTTAAACTGCGATAAATCACAACAAACTAAATCTCAAATGCATTTTTATTTTCTACATTTGAGGTTTGGTTTGTTACAATTTGGCCGCACCCTAACCAGAGGTCAGAAAACTGCACCAACGATTTGACGTGCTGAAAATAGTTTAAACCAGTCAAATTGCATCACGTATACCCTTATTCTTAAGTTGTGTTTGGGAGAGGTTTAATAATGAAATTGAGTAAATTAGAAACGGGTGAAATGAAATATTATGTCTCTTCTGTTTTGAAGAGGAATGAGTTAAGAAGTAACAAAATTTTGATATAAATAATGGATATATAAATCTATCTCTATCCCAGGGGACAGTATAATGCTCCTTTTGAGTAGATTAGATGGAAAAGTGTTTCGTTCAATCTCCTTTTGTTCCGTTATTAATAGGCTTTTCCAGCAAAGATACTTTATTTTCATTTGTTGCCATTTCATTTAATTCAATTAATATTTATAATAATTTAAAATACAACGTTAGTTTGTTGATGGTAAATGTGAGAGGTAAGAGAGATTATAATCGTACAACGCTTCAAATTTCGTAACAATATGCCTGATTTGTTTTTTTTTAAATATATAATATAATATAAAATTGTAAAAAATAATATATAATAATTATATTAAGATAAAATATAAATAGGAAACCTTGTCTTTGTCACGTTATCTATACTCGATGAGCATTTTAAATACTTTACTTATATTACTTTATGAGTATTTTTTAATCTTAAATTCTCTAAAATAATATAGAGTACTTATTGTCATTCATATTATTGGGATTATCGCCTTTGCGTGTTCCATGTCCCTCGTTCTTGATTTCGACAGAAGAGATAAATCGCAACAGACTTTTGATCCTTATCTAAGTCAAGTATCGAACTCATAATTTACTAGTATTAAGTCTAACGTATCACTTGTCCACTATTTAAACTATGTCATAGGGGCAATTGTCATTTATATTATTATTATTACTAAACGTAGAGTAAGTGTTGAGTCAACTTATCCATATTAATTAAGTTTTAATAATTAATAAAAAAAATAATTATTAATATACAAATTATAGTATTTTTTGTGATTAACAAAAAGAGTATTTTTCTTAAATATATTAATTATAGTATCGAATTATTTTTTATTAATTTGTAAAATATATTTTTCATAACATATGTATTACCAAAAATATTATTTTATGTTAAAAATATTTTTTAAATTAATTTATAAAGTATTTTTTTAGCTATGTATAATAAAAAAAAATAATAAAACCAACTAGATGCCCATGGCTTAATCCTAGCAAATCAAAGTTGTCATAACATTTCCTTGTCAGCTCATCTCTAAGCTTTCTTGGTTATTTGAGTACATGTATTGATTAAGTTATAATTCTATGTTTTTCCTTCCATAACGATTATATTTTATAATTCTATGTTTTTTTTGTCATAACGATTATATTTTGGACTGTTGGGAAAGTGGTTAAAATTGTTATAAATACTCTCCAAACTCATTTTTTTAGTATCTAAGTACTTCCACTACATATCTAAAGCATCCGAAAGGTCTCAAATGCTTTCAAGTAAAGCATCTAAGCAATATGAGGCTCTCAAAATATTATTACACATCCACCAAAGAGCCATAAGGTAAGAGAATAAAAGTTCTTCAAATCTTTTACAACAAATCCGAATTTCTCTATTTGAGGTTACAAATTTATTTAAATAATATTACCTTATATAATTTGTTCTTCATTGCTTATTTGTGTTCAAGTATGGACAAATTATTTGTAAACATTTAAATTATTATTGAGAATTATATAGGTTTTCTATAACCATTAAAATTTAAGTGAATCTGGTTTCCAAGGTAAAATATAGAAAAAAATATTGGTGTAGTGGTTGCCTAAAACTCATTACAATTTAGGTGTATATCTAGTTTTCAATGTGAGCTAATGTGAAAACCTTGATGATTTTGATTTAGTGGAACCCTAATAGTGGTTAGACCTCGAAAGAGTGAATTAAGTGTGTGTGAAAATACCGAACTATTATAAATTGTGTTATGTCTCATATTATTTATTCTTGTTATATTTTGTGACTTGTATTAATTATTAATCTTAAATATATTTTATTGTATTTATTAAATATATATTTTTAAATAAAATTATTAATAAAAAATATTTATTAAAAAAATATATTTTTAATTACTCAATTCACCATAGTCGTACTCTAAGGGACCAAATAAGGCCATGGTTTGAGAATGTATTAAGAAGAAATAGTATATAAAAGAAAATAAAATGAATGGATTGAAAAAGAACAAATATATATATATATATATCTTACCCTTAAATATTTGGATGTTTAATGCAGAAAATGATAGACTTAAAGTTACTTTACTCTTGTTTGCATATTTAATATAACTCTCAAATTTTATATTCTAATGCATACGACACAAAAGTAAGAGAGTGAAGAAAAGTTTTTCTAATTAAAGGATATTTACGCTTCTGACCTCAAACAAAAGTTATTTTAGTGGCTCTTAATAATATAAATAAATATTATATTTTTTAAAATATATATTTTTATTTTTTAAAATGTAAAATTACTAATTAAAATTTTATATTTAAATTTAGAAAATAATTTTTTTAATTAACAATATAAACAAAAAAAATAAAAGCATAAAAGTTGAATAAAGGAAAAATGTGGAGAGTCTGCGACTAGATCCTATGGAGTAATGTCTAGATCAATATGGATTCTCTAAATCAAATTTTCTTTGTACAAATAATTTTTTTATCAAATTATTTTTTTAAAATAATGTCATTTTTTATTTTTTTCGTTGCGTTACTAGTTTACACCTCATTATTTATTGTCTAATATTTACACATCACTATTTATTGTCTAATATTTATTGAGAGTTGAGGGCCTCATCGTTTAAATAACATATCATTATTTATTATTTAATATTAAAAAATAATTCATAGATTTGAAAAGTTGGGAAACCTCATCATGTCAATGACACCTTACTATTCATTGATTAACATTAAAAAATGATCTATCAGCTTTGAGAGTTGGCGGCCTTCTCATTCAAATAAAATAATAAAATAAATAAAACATAAATTTAAATAAAAAATTGTCATAAAATAAAATTAGTGATTTTGCATCTCAATAAATTTAAAAAAAATTAATTAATTATCAAAATTAATGATTTTGAGCCCTATTTTGGGGGGCCCTAGTGGCCGGTAAGAATGAATGAGAGAATTGCTATCTCTTTTTTATTTCTCTAAACCTTTTTCTTTCTCTCTATCTCTTTAATCCAAACATAACTTAAGTAGCGAAATGATTTACTGACCACTTTTTCAAAGTTAGAAATGACAATTTATTTGTTCTTTTCATTCTCATTGAGTCATTTACTTTATGCTAATTGTTGGGGGAAAGAGAGTGGGGACAGATAAAAATGACGAAAATTTCTATTATGGCGGCCGCAATAAAAACCTTATGATTTTGCCAATGAGAGAGCAGGGAGACTAGGCAGAATTTAAGAGTTAAATTATCAATTCATTATATTTTTTAATAATGACGATGTCATTATAATTTTTAAAATGGAACGCTTTTTTTTATATTTAAGTCAAATCTTATTAGTGGTTCATAATAATTTACTCAAAAACCAAAATTTTATATATAATAAAAATAAAGTATTTTAAAATTAGTGTTGTCATAATACAATAATTAAAACTTGTTTGTTTCGGAAAAACTCAGCAAAAAGTAAGTAGAGATAGATGAAAGAATAGGATTTGCTCAGAAGGGTCACCTGAAGAAGAAGAATGATGGCTTTCGAATGAGAAGAGTCTTCGAGTATGAGAAACCGTGGAAAGACTTATAAGAGAGCTCTGGATGGGTCTTCTAAATAAGCCTTTCGGATCTTTCAACCTACAAGATAAAATATCGTCCGAAGGTAAGTGAAGATTTCTACTGCACGAGTCATTCGATACCTAAGTTGGACGTGATCATGCCATTGAATGATGTAGGTATAATGGATGTAACATCATATTTTCCAAGAGTGTTATATCTTAAGACAATTATAGGATAATAATTTTTTTCCTTCAATACTAATGCTAAACTATATCGTTCCTCATATATCCCAAAATTTTCATTCATCTATCTCGAATGAGAACATCATAAACATCACTTGCTGAAGTTATAATTGAACCTTAACTTTAACATTAACCAATAAAAGGTTATATATCACCACTCTTCAAATGTTCAGAATTCAAAGTAACAGAACTTAAATACATAGGCTACATAACATACATTCATTACATAATACACTTTGCTAAGTGCCCTTACATGCCTATTTCATCCTCGTTTCTGTTACAATATTTACTTGTAATGTTTGAATATTCTAAGAGTAAAACCCACATTAGATGTTGAATCATCTAAGTAAGAGTATATCATTTAATACGCATGTATGTATGCAATGCACATTCATCATTACTCTATGTTTGGGTCGACTGCACCCAATTGTTGCCCGCCATTTTTACAGTCTCCCTGCCAAACCGAGGTATATGGGTGCACTATTGGCAAAACAACGACGTTAGTCCCTAATCCCAAACTCATGTAGCGTATGACCGTGAATCTTATCGTGCTCATATGCATAGTTCATAATCAGAAAATATAAATGCACTTTATGTGATGCATAACATACCAAGACATGACAATATGATAATAAAACGTTTACATGAAACTAGATTTTTGGGTTGAACCACTTATCTTAAACATATCTCATAATATCTTGATTCTCATGTCACGCTTTCAACGTACTCAATTCGAACCTCAACATACCCTGTCCATCATGTTTATTCAAGAATATCAATATTATATTTTTTCATAATTTCCTCATAATTTGCCTCTATTTCTTCTTATTTTTCCTCAATAAATTCAAATTAAATATTCTCTATAACAATTCATAAAATAACTCTATTGATTTTTAGAATTTTTTTAGGAAATTTTACTCACATTAACTTAGTCTCTCAGGCTTCCTTGGTATGCGTGTCCTAACCTCGAAATATGCGCTCGATCAATTTTCTGGTTCCGGATATACTCCTCAAGCCCAAAACTAATTCCTAGAATTTTCAAAGATTTTTCCATAATTTTCCTTTTTTCTTTTTCCTATATTTTCTTTTCTTTTTCTTTTCTTCTCATTATTTTTCCTCCTTCATTATTCTTCTTCTTCATGCGGTCGCGCCTACGCACCAACCCAACCACGGTCTGCCTGGCCTTCTCGTCGGCCGCCACTTGCCAATGCCACCGCACGCCACTGCCAACTGCCCCCGCGCGATTTCGGTCGCCCCTACTAGTAGTTCTTGTGTGCTGTCATCGCGCCACCCAGCTATTGCGATGGCAACTCTGATGCTGCCATGGTCGCCTCTAGCCATTGGAAATGGCCACATCGGCCAGCCATTGGCCTCCCCTAACCGTCACGCACCCGCCAATTGCTACTGCTGCTAGCCTTGCCTCGCTTACTTACTACTACTGCACACTGCCATGGCTACTGCAACAACAGCTTTACGACTGCCATGGCCGCTTCTCTGGCCATTTCCCTTTCTCTCACTCGATACGATCTCTCTCTCCTTCTCTCATGCATCAGATCTCTGCCTCTCCCTTTGGTTCTCTCGACCATGGCTTCAAATAAGAGAAAAAAAATTAGATTTAATTTGTGCTATCTACTATAGCATACTTGGCCCCCAAGCCACACATATATATTATAGACTTGCTTCTCCAATATTTTATTAATCCCACATAAGGAATTTTATTATGTACACTTAGGCCCTCAAAGGCCTTAAATTAATACCATCAAACCCAAAAACTCTTGATTTCTCTAAAATTAATAACCAGCGTTTACTCGATAAAGGTCGATTTTGTCTGTGCGCCTACATAGGATCTTTTCTCCACTTGAAAACATCTCAGGGTTGCCTCACTCTCAAAAGCGGACCACCTTTAGAGTCCCTTTAGCTTCCCAAAGGTCATCTTCGACCATTCAATTTTTTAGCCTGAAACGAAGTTGTACCGAAAACTGTTTCAATTCTGATTTCTTTTAATACCATAAATTTTATCTCGGAACGCTCATTGAGATCATATCATTTTCCTTAGGCATTTACACATTAGGGCATTCTCTGCAATCGATTTAGTACTTATAACTGTAATAAATTATACTTAAATCCCTAATCTTTTGATAATTTCACCTATAGCCCAAGTTAAAATTACTTTTTAGCTCTTTTAAAAATTTGAGATATTATAATGAAGATGAGTATCAAATGATATTTCTCAAATAATTAAAGGTCTTCAAAAGAGTTGGAAATAGATATTCAAATCCAAAAGATGGATCCAAAAGGTAAACGGTTAGAGGGTATTTATACCCATCGAATGATTAAAACATCTGGCAATCTATGACACATGACACATATACATGAGGGCACATGACACAAACCCTACTTGGGTGATGTCATCTAATTGTCCCTTGGTTAGGCTTTGTGCGGACTTGGTAGGCTAAGTCTTCAAGAAAACTAGTCCTTAAAAGGTCTTCAGAAAATTACCCAGATCTTTGGGAAAAGTTAGTTCGTGAAGAATTTTTGAAAAGTTGTATAAGTTTTCGAGGAATGAGGTTTTTAAAGACCCTTTTGAGGGAAGGCACTCTCTCAAGCCCAAGTTGACTCATTTGAAGGAATTCCCTCTGAAGTCATATGAATAAAATCTCGTGAAGAATATGTTACAACAAAAATATATGTGAATCGAGATAGGAGAAGAATACAAACATCTTGTACCCAACATTTTATCTTTAGTAAGTAACTTTTTTATTTCATTAATACACACCTTGTTGAATTTATTTATTTTTTGTTGTGAAATTCATCCATTGGCTAGTTCTCAACAAGACGAGTACCCATTTGCATTTATTAAATTTGCATATTTTGAAAAAATTACACAAATAACCTATTTTAATATTGGCTATCACTTTGCCTCTTTTATATACAATTACAACATCAAGGCCTTTATTTTATATAGAATGGTTAATTCGTCCTTTTGCAAAGGATTTCATAATTATTTTTTTTCATTGTTTAATGTGAAATCAAATAAGAAAAACAAAACTTTAATTGCATTGTGTACCCTCCAAGATTTAACAAAAACTACAAGAAACACTTCTCACAATAAAAAAATTATTTTAATCTTACTTGTGTTTACCATGTTATGTTGGACAAAAATAAAAATGAAAAACGTTTTCAATACTAAATAGAAATGCAAAAACGATATTTTTCAAAAAAGTTAATAAACTAAAATGCGAGATAAACTATAATTTATAAAAATATAGAGATATATATGAAATTAATTTATAATTTATATACTATAAATAATATTAAGTTGTGAACCCTATAATTGCATATCAGTGTTCAGTGTTCATTATTCTTTGCCCTGAGAAAGACCCATGCCTTCAATTTGTCTTATCGTTCGCTGTCAACGGCCGACTGCCGCCGCTTCCTCTGTCTCTACCACTATAGTTGTCTCTCTTGTTGTCGACGCGTCTCTTATCCTCATTCTTGCCGTCAATCTCGCTTCTCACAATCGACGCGTCTCTACCACCATCGCTCGCCTCTCGCCTTTATTGTAAACTGTCGTGGCACACTTCATCTCTTGCCTCGCCGCTAATTATTGTCGCATATTCTATATCTTGCCTCGTCGCGGACCTCCGTCGCTTCGTCTCTCGGTGGCTCTAGTTGTAGATCTGGTGATCATTGTCTTCCCCGCTGTAGGTGACCATTGTTTTTCCCGCTGCAGGCGACGTGGTCACTGGGAACGCGTTCTCAGTAAAAAACGCGTTTCCCACATTTTTCTGTAAAATTGCGAAATAGCCTCAGAACGTTTTGCAATTCACAAAAATAACCCAAAAATTGTTTCAGGCTGTCTTCGTCAAATTGGAAACGATTTGAAAATGTCAAAGCAATAGCTCTGAGCCATTTTTGTGCTCCATAGATGAAAAATAAGGGTAAAACAATGACTATTTTTGCCTTTTAAATAAACTTTGTATCTTATAAAAAATATATATATTTCGAGACACAAAACTGCCATTTAATAATCTAAAGTTATTGTCAGCTAACCAATCCCGACATCTAAATTTTTAAAATCCCTTTATTTTGTCTAAATTTAATTTGAATTCGAACTCAAATTCAAATGCATGCATTTAAATAAATAATTTTAAATCTTAAATTCCAAAAATTTACTGTAACGACCCGTTAGTGGGTCTAGGTGTTATGGGTATTTTAGTTTGCACATTAGAGTTGTTGCCTTTATTAATTAACTGTTAAAAATATTATATGAGTTGGTAATGGGGGTAAATTAATGAAAATAATATTTGGTGTGAAAAAGTCTCAAAGTTGTGGGCTAAATGGGTTTGGGCCTTATTTGAATTAGACCATTGATAAATAATTAAATCTTAAGTGTAAATGAATTGGGTTGAACCCAAATCTCAAGAAAAGTGCATTGGGCCTTAAATTGGATTGGGCCATATATTTTGACTTGGGCTTGGGCTATATATTTTGACTTGGGCTTGGGCCATGGGCATAGAGAATGGTATCTTAATTAAAAAGAAAAAAGATTAAGAAAATGATAAAATGACCAAAATGGGTAAGAGATATGTGAATTGTGTGTGTTAGTATGAAGGGCAAATTAGAGAAAATTAAAAGGGAGATGGATTGAAAGGAGTTGGGAGACAAGTCTCCCACATTTTTTCCCTCCTTTTCTTCTTCTTACTTTCTTGTTCCCTTCTTCTTCTCCCTCTCCCGATTGTCTCTTCTTCCTCCATTGTTCTTCTTCATTGAAGCTTTAAGTGGAGACTATGGAATTTTCAATTTCAAGGGGGTGTCTTCATCTCTTTGGATTTGCAACCATCTAAGGCAAGTTCCCTTCCTTCTTGTTTCAAATTCAAGATCTCCTTCTTCTTCTTCTCCTTATGATTGTGTAAGTTCTTCTTCTCTTGATTATCTTTTAATGCAAGTTCTTCAACCTTGTTTCCATCTTAGAAGGCTTGTTTCCTTCATTTTTAAGTTGTTGCTCTTAAATTCTTATTCTCGGATTCACTGACCATGTTATGTTCTTTGGTCTATAACTCCTTGTGTTTATATCCAAATTGAGATCCGTTTGTTGGGTTGTAAACTAGACATCTTAAGCTTCATTCTAGACACAAGAATCGAATTTTTTGACTAATATTTGATCATGTTATAGCCTTGTAAATCCCTGCTAAGATCTGGAAATTTTACTGCTTTCGAGTAAACTGACCTTGTTGTACTCTTTAGGGTATAACTCTCTGTGGTTATATCCGATTCAAGGTCCGTTTGTTTCTGTATAAACTAGACTTGATAATCTTCATTTGGTAAATTTTTTTAGAATTTTTGGCTGTGTTTTGAGCCTACAGTATCCTTGTAAATTCTTGCCCAGAATCTGGAAATTTTCTGCTCTGTTTTTGAATAATCTGTTCTTGCTTCGGTTTTTGGGGTATAATGCTCTGTGGTTATATCCAAATTGTGATCCATTTATTTTTATATAAAATAGACTTCATGGGCTTCGATTCGGTATAAGATTTGAAATTTTTGGTTATGATTTGTACCCATAACAACCTTGTTGAATTCTATGTAGAATTCTGTAAATTACTGTTACAAATTCTGCCTTGTTTCGGTTTTTGTGGAATATCTCCTTGTGGTTATTTCCGATTTCAAATCCAGTTGATGTTCCAGAAACTAGACTCATTAGGATTTGATTTGGTATATCGTTTGTGGTATTTGACCAAATATTGAGCCCAGATTGGATTTTTGAAAATATGCTTGAAATCTGGAAATTTCTGAAATATGTTGTTATTCAACTCTTCCTATGTAGTCTATCCTTCCTACGTTTAAAATTATGATTTTTGTATAGTTCTTCCATTGTTTTTTTGAATTATTCTTGATAACCCTCATTGTTGGATAAAAGGGTTTTATTTTCCTTATTTCGATAAATCTTGCAATATTAATTCGTTTTCTTGTTGAACATTGCAAAAATCTAAACAGGGTTTTGTGTCACCCTACATTTCTTAAGGAATGACATTTATTCATTAGGGTCTAGTGTCATGCAAGATTTAGTGTTTCTTGCATGTATAAATTTTGATTCCTTGCGATTATCATTGGGGTAAAAATATACCGTAAATATTGGTTTGGGCATTTCTATAAGTATGAGTCAATAAATGTATTAAAATTTACCCTGTGATCATAAGATAGTGCACACTTTAATTTATGTAATTGTGCATGTTAAGCATGATTTGAGATTTTTCTTAATCATTGAGGATTGATATGAAATGGGGATATGCATATGTGATGCATGATTATGCTGATTTGCGCACCTATTATTTTGCGCGACGGCTAAGTCCGTGGATGAGAAAGGATATCCTATGAGCGCTTGACGCGGGTGAGGTGGCCATCAACCCAGAAGGCGTGGCTCAAATTGTTATCATTTGTTGATGTATTTTCCTGATGCATGTATATTCATGAATGGATATATATATATATATATAGGCCGTGAGAGCCTTGAGAATTATGCAGAAAAAAATTCCCTACTATTGGTGCATATGCATGAGCATGGGAACGAGTGCATAATATATGTAATAATCACGGCATGGGAAATTAATGTAAACCGAGAACTTATGAGTCGCGTTATACTAATATCTCCTCATAGAGTTGTTTATTCTATCTTGATTATCTCTGCCTTTGATTCTATATCTCCATGCTTTATAAATACACTTGCTGAGCCTTGTGGCTCACCTTGTTTACTCTCATGTCATTCCAGGTACAAGTAGAGCAGTGGTTGAGGGCGAGCCCAGTGGGGCTAAAGCCCAGGGTTAGAAGTGTACAGAGACCTTCCAAATTAGATGGTCTATGTTAGCATTTGTGATGAGGGCAAGTGTGAGAAAATTTTATGTTGTAAAATTTGTTAGTGCCCTTGTATTTCATTTTGTTTAGACTATGGTCTAAGATGTTGTAAACCTTTATGTTAGCTTCCGCTGAGTTTATCTAAGGATAGTATTATGGTGTTGTATGTTATTGTTCTATATCACACTTGTGATGACCTCCTTTCGGATATCCTATGCTAGCGGGACTATCCGGTAGTGGGCCACTACAGTTTTGGTATCAGAGCAACTCGGGCCGTGTGTTGGGACCGTGTACTAGCCTAAGGCTGGGGGTACTGGACCAGTTACCGTGTATTAGCCACAGGCTGGGGGTACTGGACCGGGGACACTGGACGGGGGATTATTGGTAGGTTATAAGAGCAAAAGTTGGGATGAGAGGAGTCTTTGTACACATAGGAATGACAAGTAGAGTTAAGGGTGTGTTTAGTGGTTTGAATGAAGTTAAGCTAAGATAACGTTCAAAAGATAATTTGATTGTGTTTGAAAATGAGGGGTTAAGTCCTTTATAGCAGTGAAGAGGTGATGAAGTGGTTCGCCGAATATTGAGACCATGTATTGTCTCAAGATGTCCATAGAGAGTGAAACCCACGGAATGAGGAATGGCTCTAGCATGGAATAATACTACAGGTGATGCCTATCAGTGACGGGTTTAATGCTAGGGACCACTGAATGCAGGTGGGAGGTGGCCACTAGGTTAGCTCATGTTGAGGGACCGTGACCCTCTATATGGAATAACCAGTCTGTTGTAGAGACGATTAAACGCCGAAGACCTAGAGTAAACTATAGGTTATGTCTGGACTAAGCCTAATTTTCGTGGGGATTGTAGTGTCATGATAGTGCCACTAGCATGGCGCGGCGGTTCAGAAGTTTGTGTAGCTTGACTTAGGATGTAAAGTTCCAATCTTCGAATGAGATGACAATTAAGATTCGATATCATTTACCTCGATGTGATTAATTATTAAAAATTGTAAGAGGTTGAGATAATTTGTTTGTAATTGATATGCTATTGAGGGAAGGACAAGGGAATGAAATGTGAAAGTACTCAAAACATAACATTCATTCCATATGTTCAAATATAATACAAGAGATCAAGCCGTACAGTAAAAAAAAAAAAAAAAAAAAAAAAAAAAAAAAAGAGGGGGGCAAACCATAAAAACTGATAATGTGCCAATGCTCAAGGACGTCGGCGGTGGCCAAAGATGACTGGACCTAGCTCATCAAGGTCATCCAAGAGCGGCATCTGGCTACTGTTCGTTTCGCCAGGGTGAGGTAGAGTAGCCTCTGGGATGGTGGGAGGACTAGAGCTCCAGTTGAAATTTGGATCAAATGGAGGAACAAGTTGGGGATGCGAAGAATAATATGCGAATAGTGAATCTTGCAAATAAGCTCGATAGGCTTGCAGCTCACTAACCTGTTGCTGAAGAGCAAGAATGTGAGATACACACCCATAAACAGGATCTTGAAGCCGGGCTTGAGCTTCAAAGAGAAGTGTATCGGAAGCCCAAAATCGGTCATTTACCGAAAGTGGAGTCAAGAGGTTGACGACATTTCTGATAGTATAAACTTCACGAACGGTAGCAAAATGAGCAGTACCACTCTCACAACGAAAATAAGGAGCAAAAATGCACTGTGGATGACATCCTCTATTTAAGACTACACAGGCACCACATCGAGACCGGGGGTTCATTGTGTTGTGCCTTGGCATGATAGATATGGATTTGGTTAGATCTAAGCAAATCAGATATGTGTTAGATCTAATTGAATGGATCAAATCAGATATGGGTTAGATCTAATCTGATAAGTCAAATTAGATAGGGGTCAGATCTAGTGGGTCAAACCTGAAGCGGATCAAGTCCGGTCGGGTCGGGCCGAGTTGGATCGGGTCGGGTCAGGCCGAGTTGGATCGGGTCGGGTCAGGCCGAGTCGGATCTGGTCGGGTCGGGCCGAGTCGGATCTGGTCGGGTCAGGCCGAGTTAGATCGGGTCGGTTTGTGCCGAGTCCAGTCGGGTCAGACCGATTGGGTCGAATCGACCCCGATATGGCAGCAGTTGCAGAGGCGACGAGGGTCGCTGTGGCGGCTGAGGGAAGCCGAGCAAGGGCCGACGGCTGTGCGAGGGAGTAAGCAACGGTGACTGCGTGACCGGATCTGGCCAAGGTGTCGGCTGATTGTGCCGGTAGTGATGGTTGGGAGGAGCTAGTGATCCGTGACTAGGCGTGAGGAAGCCAAGCGATGGCTTGTGGCTGATGGCGATGCAACGCTGGGGTGGTTGCCGAGCTGGCGATGGCAGTCGTCGGAGGTGGTGGCGAGGCTCGCGGTCGGTTGCTGATTGGCCGATTTGTGAGTTGCAGAGAAGAGGAAGAGGAAGAAGAAGATGGTGATCGGCGGGTAGGGCATGAGGAAGTCACGCGGTGGCTTGCGGCTGCTGGTTACGCAGGTGCTGCGATGGCTATGGTGGAGACGGCCGATGGAGGCGGTGCACGGTGGCTGTTGCCCTAATTGTGCATTGCAGAAGAGGAAAGAAGAAGGAAGAAGGAAGAAGAAGGGAATTCGGGAGAAGAATGAGAAGGAAGGAGAAATAAAAAATATATATATATATAATATATATACCAGAAAATCCTTAATATATATATATATATAAAAAAATCCCTAGAAAATAGGAAATGGAGATTTACTAATATTTCAAAGATTTTGGAAAAAAAAAAAAAAAGGGGTTCGGGCACGTGTTTTGAGACGGTGCACAAAAAAATCGAGATAGTGCACCAGAATTGAGGTGATGCACGAGAATCGAGAATTTGCATGCGTTTCAAGGTCAAGGCACACATACCAAGGAAGTGCTTTGAGGCTCAGTCAAAGGTGTTTCGGGACTTAAGATGAAGTGACTTGTGCAAATTTTGAAGTTAACACGCAAATCAAGATGATGCGCTTATTTCAATGTAAGGCACGAATATCGAGGTAGCCCAATAAGTCTGAGAATATGGAGATTGTAGCTTAAACAAAGATGATTGAGGCTAGGTTGGTAATTAGGTAAGGGAAGTGACCCCAGTTGGCAAGTGACGTCGGATAGTAAGAAAAGTCTCATTATCTTTGTTGAACATGAAATAATTCCTAGTTAGGAGAGTGGTGTGGTGAATATCTCGTTAAGCTCGAGGTATGGACTAGGGTGGTGCCATGATAGGTGCGTGCTAATTTGGAGTTTTGGGGAAACTCAATCCTCACTATATCGGGCCGTTTGAGATTTTGGAGAAAATGGATCCTTGGTTTACAAGTTAACGTTACTTCCTCAGTTGTTAGGGATGCACAATGTTTTTCATGTATCTGTATTGAGGAAATATGTGTCAAACCCTCAACACGTGATAGATTATCGAGATTTAGAGGTTAGAGAGGATGCTTCATATGAAGAAATGCCTGTTAGCATTTTGGAGCGAAAAGAAAAAGTGTTGCGAAATCGGTCAATTCCGTTTGTTAAAGTCTAGTGGCAACGTCATCCTCCAGATGAGGCTACTTAGGAGCTCGAGAATGAGATGATACGTCGCTTTCCCCGGCTATTTGACTGACTAGGTATGAATTTGGGGGACCAAATTCCCTTAAGGGGGGAGAAACTGTAACGACCCGTTAGTGGGTCTAGGTGTTATGGGTATTTTAGTTTGCACATTAGAGTTGTTGCCTTTATTAATTAACTGTTAAAAATATTATATGAGTTGGTAATGGGGGTAAATTAATGAAAATAATATTTGGTGTGAAAAAGTCTCAAAGTTGTGGGCTAAATGGGTTTGGGCCTTATTTGAATTAGACCATTGATAAATAATTAAATCTTAAGTGTAAATGAATTGGGTTGAACCCAAATCTCAAGAAAAGTGCATTGGGCCTTAAATTGGATTGGGCCATATATTTTGACTTGGGCTTGGGCTATATATTTTGACTTGGGCTTGGGCCATGGGCATAGAGAATGGTATCTTAATTAAAAAGAAAAAAGATTAAGAAAATGATAAAATGACCAAAATGGGTAAGAGATATGTGAATTGTGTGTGTTAGTATGAAGGGCAAATTAGAGAAAATTAAAAGGGAGATGGATTGAAAGGAGTTGGGAGACAAGTCTCCCACATTTTTTCCCTCCTTTTCTTCTTCTTACTTTCTTGTTCCCTTCTTCTTCTCCCTCTCCCGATTGTCTCTTCTTCCTCCATTGTTCTTCTTCATTGAAGCTTTAAGTGGAGACTATGGAATTTTCAATTTCAAGGGGGTGTCTTCATCTCTTTGGATTTGCAACCATCTAAGGCAAGTTCCCTTCCTTCTTGTTTCAAATTCAAGATCTCCTTCTTCTTCTTCTCCTTATGATTGTGTAAGTTCTTCTTCTCTTGATTATCTTTTAATGCAAGTTCTTCAACCTTGTTTCCATCTTAGAAGGCTTGTTTCCTTCATTTTTAAGTTGTTGCTCTTAAATTCTTATTCTCGGATTCACTGACCATGTTATGTTCTTTGGTCTATAACTCCTTGTGTTTATATCCAAATTGAGATCCGTTTGTTGGGTTGTAAACTAGACATCTTAAGCTTCATTCTAGACACAAGAATCGAATTTTTTGACTAATATTTGATCATGTTATAGCCTTGTAAATCCCTGCTAAGATCTGGAAATTTTACTGCTTTCGAGTAAACTGACCTTGTTGTACTCTTTAGGGTATAACTCTCTGTGGTTATATCCGATTCAAGGTCCGTTTGTTTCTGTATAAACTAGACTTGATAATCTTCATTTGGTAAATTTTTTTAGAATTTTTGGCTGTGTTTTGAGCCTACAGTATCCTTGTAAATTCTTGCCCAGAATCTGGAAATTTTCTGCTCTGTTTTTGAATAATCTGTTCTTGCTTCGGTTTTTGGGGTATAATGCTCTGTGGTTATATCCAAATTGTGATCCATTTATTTTTATATAAAATAGACTTCATGGGCTTCGATTCGGTATAAGATTTGAAATTTTTGGTTATGATTTGTACCCATAACAACCTTGTTGAATTCTATGTAGAATTCTGTAAATTACTGTTACAAATTCTGCCTTGTTTCGGTTTTTGTGGAATATCTCCTTGTGGTTATTTCCGATTTCAAATCCAGTTGATGTTCCAGAAACTAGACTCATTAGGATTTGATTTGGTATATCGTTTGTGGTATTTGACCAAATATTGAGCCCAGATTGGATTTTTGAAAATATGCTTGAAATCTGGAAATTTCTGAAATATGTTGTTATTCAACTCTTCCTATGTAGTCTATCCTTCCTACGTTTAAAATTATGATTTTTGTATAGTTCTTCCATTGTTTTTTTGAATTATTCTTGATAACCCTCATTGTTGGATAAAAGGGTTTTATTTTCCTTATTTCGATAAATCTTGCAATATTAATTCGTTTTCTTGTTGAACATTGCAAAAATCTAAACAGGGTTTTGTGTCACCCTACATTTCTTAAGGAATGACATTTATTCATTAGGGTCTAGTGTCATGCAAGATTTAGTGTTTCTTGCATGTATAAATTTTGATTCCTTGCGATTATCATTGGGGTAAAAATATACCGTAAATATTGGTTTGGGCATTTCTATAAGTATGAGTCAATAAATGTATTAAAATTTACCCTGTGATCATAAGATAGTGCACACTTTAATTTATGTAATTGTGCATGTTAAGCATGATTTGAGATTTTTCTTAATCATTGAGGATTGATATGAAATGGGGATATGCATATGTGATGCATGATTATGCTGATTTGCGCACCTATTATTTTGCGCGACGGCTAAGTCCGTGGATGAGAAAGGATATCCTATGAGCGCTTGACGCGGGTGAGGTGGCCATCAACCCAGAAGGCGTGGCTCAAATTGTTATCATTTGTTGATGTATTTTCCTGATGCATGTATATTCATGAATGGATATATATATATATATATATAGGCCGTGAGAGCCTTGAGAATTATGCAGAAAAAAATTCCCTACTATTGGTGCATATGCATGAGCATGGGAACGAGTGCATAATATATGTAATAATCACGGCATGGGAAATTAATGTAAACCGAGAACTTATGAGTCGCGTTATACTAATATCTCCTCATAGAGTTGTTTATTCTATCTTGATTATCTCTGCCTTTGATTCTATATCTCCATGCTTTATAAATACACTTGCTGAGCCTTGTGGCTCACCTTGTTTACTCTCATGTCATTCCAGGTACAAGTAGAGCAGTGGTTGAGGGCGAGCCCAGTGGGGCTAAAGCCCAGGGTTAGAAGTGTACAGAGACCTTCCAAATTAGATGGTCTATGTTAGCATTTGTGATGAGGGCAAGTGTGAGAAAATTTTATGTTGTAAAATTTGTTAGTGCCCTTGTATTTCATTTTGTTTAGACTATGGTCTAAGATGTTGTAAACCTTTATGTTAGCTTCCGCTGAGTTTATCTAAGGATAGTATTATGGTGTTGTATGTTATTGTTCTATATCACACTTGTGATGACCTCCTTTCGGATATCCTATGCTAGCGGGACTATCCGGTAGTGGGCCACTACAGTTTTGGTATCAGAGCAACTCGGGCCGTGTGTTGGGACCGTGTACTAGCCTAAGGCTGGGGGTACTGGACCAGTTACCGTGTATTAGCCACAGGCTGGGGGTACTGGACCGGGGACACTGGACGGGGGATTATTGGTAGGTTATAAGAGCAAAAGTTGGGATGAGAGGAGTCTTTGTACACATAGGAATGACAAGTAGAGTTAAGGGTGTGTTTAGTGGTTTGAATGAAGTTAAGCTAAGATAACGTTCAAAAGATAATTTGATTGTGTTTGAAAATGAGGGGTTAAGTCCTTTATAGCAGTGAAGAGGTGATGAAGTGGTTCGCCGAATATTGAGACCATGTATTGTCTCAAGATGTCCATAGAGAGTGAAACCCACGGAATGAGGAATGGCTCTAGCATGGAATAATACTACAGGTGATGCCTATCAGTGACGGGTTTAATGCTAGGGACCACTGAATGCAGGTGGGAGGTGGCCACTAGGTTAGCTCATGTTGAGGGACCGTGACCCTCTATATGGAATAACCAGTCTATTGTAGAGACGATTAAACGCCGAAGACCTAGAGTGAACTATAGGTTATGTCTGGACTAAGCCTAATTTTCGTGGGGATTGTAGTGTCATGATAGTGCCACTAGCATGGCGCGGCGGTTCAGAAGTTTGTGTAGCTTGACTTAGGATGTAAAGTTCCAATCTTCGAATGAGATGACAATTAAGATTCGATATCATTTACCTCGATGTGATTAATTATTAAAAATTGTAAGAGGTTGAGATAATTTGTTTGTAATTGATATGCTATTGAGGGAAGGACAAGGGAATGAAATGTGAAAGTACTCAAAACATAACATTCATTCCATATGTTCAAATATAATACAAGAGATCAAGCCGTACAGTAAAAAAAAAAAAAAAAAAAAAAAAAAAAAAAAAAAAAAAAGAGGGGGGCAAACCATAAAAACTGATAATGTGCCAATGCTCAAGGACGTCGGCGGTGGCCAAAGATGACTGGACCTAGCTCATCAAGGTCATCCAAGAGCGGCATCTGGCTACTGTTCGTTTCGCCAGGGTGAGGTAGAGTAGCCTCTGGGATGGTGGGAGGACTAGAGCTCCAGTTGAAATTTGGATCAAATGGAGGAACAAGTTGGGGATGCGAAGAATAATATGCGAATAGTGAATCTTGCAAATAAGCTCGATAGGCTTGCAGCTCACTAACCTGTTGCTGAAGAGCAAGAATGTGAGATACACACCCATAAACAGGATCTTGAAGCCGGGCTTGAGCTTCAAAGAGAAGTGTATCGGAAGCCCAAAATCGATCATTTACCGAAAGTGGAGTCAAGAGGTTGACGACATTTCTGATAGTATAAACTTCACGAACGGTAGCAAAATGAGCAGTACCACTCTCACAACGAAAATAAGGAGCAAAAATGCACTGTGGATGACATCCTCTATTTAAGACTACACAGGCACCACATCGAGACCGGGGGTTCATTGTGTTGTGCCTTGGCATGATAGATATGGATTTGGTTAGATCTAAGCAAATCAGATATGTGTTAGATCTAATTGAATGGATCAAATCAAATATGGGTTAGATCTAATCTGATAAGTCAAATTAGATAGGGGTCAGATCTAGTGGGTCAAACCTGAAGCGGATCAAGTCCGGTCGGGTCGGGCCGAGTTGGATCGGGTCGAGTCAGGCCGAGTTGGATCGGGTCGGGTCAGGCCGAGTCGGATCTGGTCGGGTCGGGCCGAGTCGGATCTGGTCGGGTCAGGCCGAGTTAGATCGGGTCGGTTTGTGCCGAGTCCAGTCGGGTCAGACCGATTGGGTCGAATCGACCCCGATATGCAGCAGTTGCAGAGGCGACGAGGGTCGCTGTGGCGGCTGAGGGAAGCCGAGCAAGGGCCGACGGCTGTGCGAGGGAGTAAGCAACGGTGACTGCGTGACCGGATCTGGCCAAGGTGTCGGCTGATTGTGCCGGTGGTGATGGTTGGGAGGAGCTAGTGATCCGTGACTAGGCGTGAGGAAGCCAAGCGATGGCTTGTGGCTGATGGCGATGCAACGCAGGGGTGGTTGCCGAGCTGGCGATGGCAGTCGTCGGAGGTGGTGGCGAGGCTCGCGGTCGGTTGCTGATTGGCCGATTTGTGAGTTGCAGAGAAGAGGAAGAGGAAGAAGAAGATGGTGATCGGCGGGTAGGGCATGAGGAAGTCACGCGGTGGCTTGCGGCTGCTGGTTACGCAGGTGCTGCGATGGCTATGGTGGAGACGGCCGATGGAGGCGGTGCACGGTGGCTGTTGCCCTAATTGTGCATTGCAGAAGAGGAAAGAAGAAGGAAGAAGAAGGGAATTCGGGAGAAGAATGAGAAGGAAGGAGAAATAAAAAATATATATATATAATATATATACCAGAAAATCCTTAATATATATATATATATAAAAAAATCCCTAGAAAATAGGAAATGGAGATTTACTAATATTTCAAAGATTTTGGAAAAAAAAAAAAAAAGGGGTTCGGGCACGTGTTTTGAGACGGTGCACAAAAAAATCGAGATAGTGCACCAGAATTGAGGTGATGCACGAGAATCGAGAATTTGCATGCGTTTCAAGGTCAAGGCACACATACCAAGGAAGTGCTTTGAGGCTCAGTCAAAGGTGTTTCGGGACTTAAGATGAAGTGACTTGTGCAAATTTTGAAGTTAACACGCAAATCAAGATGATGCGCTTATTTCAATGTAAGGCACGAATATCGAGGTAGCCCAATAAGTCTGAGAATATGGAGATTGTAGCTTAAACAAAGATGATTGAGGCTAGGTTGGTAATTAGGTAAGGGAAGTGACCCCAGTTGGCAAGTGACGTCGGATAGTAAGAAAAGTCTCATTATCTTTGTTGAACATGAAATAATTCCTAGTTAGGAGAGTGGTGTGGTGAATATCTCGTTAAGCTCGAGGTATGGACTAGGGTGGTGCCATGATAGGTGCGTGCTAATTTGGAGTTTTGGGGAAACTCAATCCTCACTATATCGGGCCGTTTGAGATTTTGGAGAAAATGGATCCTTGGTTTACAAGTTAACGTTACTTCCTCAGTTGTTAGGGATGCACAATGTTTTTCATGTATCTGTATTGAGGAAATATGTGTCAAACCCTCAACACGTGATAGATTATCGAGATTTAGAGGTTAGAGAGGATGCTTCATATGAAGAAATGCCTGTTAGCATTTTGGAGCGAAAAGAAAAAGTGTTGCGAAATCGGTCAATTCCGTTTGTTAAAGTCTAGTGGCAACGTCATCCTCCAGATGAGGCTACTTAGGAGCTCGAGAATGAGATGATACGTCGCTTTCCCCGGCTATTTGACTGACTAGGTATGAATTTGGGGGACCAAATTCCCTTAAGGGGGGAGAAACTGTAACGACCCGTTAGTGGGTCTAGGTGTTATGGGTATTTTAGTTTGCACATTAGAGTTGTTGCCTTTATTAATTAACTGTTAAAAATATTATATGAGTTGGTAATGGGGGTAAATTAATGAAAATAATATTTGGTGTGAAAAAGTCTCAAAGTTGTGGGCTAAATGGGTTTGGGCCTTATTTGAATTAGACCATTGATAAATAATTAAATCTTAAGTGTAAATGAATTGGGTTGAACCCAAATCTCAAGAAAAGTGCATTGGGCCTTAAATTGGATTGGGCCATATATTTTGACTTGGGCTTGGGCTATATATTTTGACTTGGGCTTGGGCCATGGGCATAGAGAATGGTATCTTAATTAAAAAGAAAAAAGATTAAGAAAATGATAAAATGACCAAAATGGGTAAGAGATATGTGAATTGTGTGTGTTAGTATGAAGGGCAAATTAGAGAAAATTAAAAGGGAGATGGATTGAAAGGAGTTGGGAGACAAGTCTCCCACATTTTTTCCCTCCTTTTCTTCTTCTTACTTTCTTGTTCCCTTCTTCTTCTCCCTCTCCCGATTGTCTCTTCTTCCTCCATTGTTCTTCTTCATTGAAGCTTTAAGTGGAGACTATGGAATTTTCAATTTCAAGGGGGTGTCTTCATCTCTTTGGATTTGCAACCATCTAAGGCAAGTTCCCTTCCTTCTTGTTTCAAATTCAAGATCTCCTTCTTCTTCTTCTCCTTATGATTGTGTAAGTTCTTCTTCTCTTGATTATCTTTTAATGCAAGTTCTTCAACCTTGTTTCCATCTTAGAAGGCTTGTTTCCTTCATTTTTAAGTTGTTGCTCTTAAATTCTTATTCTCGGATTCACTGACCATGTTATGTTCTTTGGTCTATAACTCCTTGTGTTTATATCCAAATTGAGATCCGTTTGTTGGGTTGTAAACTAGACATCTTAAGCTTCATTCTAGACACAAGAATCGAATTTTTTGACTAATATTTGATCATGTTATAGCCTTGTAAATCCCTGCTAAGATCTGGAAATTTTACTGCTTTCGAGTAAACTGACCTTGTTGTACTCTTTAGGGTATAACTCTCTGTGGTTATATCCGATTCAAGGTCCGTTTGTTTCTGTATAAACTAGACTTGATAATCTTCATTTGGTAAATTTTTTTAGAATTTTTGGCTGTGTTTTGAGCCTACAGTATCCTTGTAAATTCTTGCCCAGAATCTGGAAATTTTCTGCTCTGTTTTTGAATAATCTGTTCTTGCTTCGGTTTTTGGGGTATAATGCTCTGTGGTTATATCCAAATTGTGATCCATTTATTTTTATATAAAATAGACTTCATGGGCTTCGATTCGGTATAAGATTTGAAATTTTTGGTTATGATTTGTACCCATAACAACCTTGTTGAATTCTATGTAGAATTCTGTAAATTACTGTTACAAATTCTGCCTTGTTTCGGTTTTTGTGGAATATCTCCTTGTGGTTATTTCCGATTTCAAATCCAGTTGATGTTCCAGAAACTAGACTCATTAGGATTTGATTTGGTATATCGTTTGTGGTATTTGACCAAATATTGAGCCCAGATTGGATTTTTGAAAATATGCTTGAAATCTGGAAATTTCTGAAATATGTTGTTATTCAACTCTTCCTATGTAGTCTATCCTTCCTACGTTTAAAATTATGATTTTTGTATAGTTCTTCCATTGTTTTTTTGAATTATTCTTGATAACCCTCATTGTTGGATAAAAGGGTTTTATTTTCCTTATTTCGATAAATCTTGCAATATTAATTCGTTTTCTTGTTGAACATTGCAAAAATCTAAACAGGGTTTTGTGTCACCCTACATTTCTTAAGGAATGACATTTATTCATTAGGGTCTAGTGTCATGCAAGATTTAGTGTTTCTTGCATGTATAAATTTTGATTCCTTGCGATTATCATTGGGGTAAAAATATACCGTAAATATTGGTTTGGGCATTTCTATAAGTATGAGTCAATAAATGTATTAAAATTTACCCTGTGATCATAAGATAGTGCACACTTTAATTTATGTAATTGTGCATGTTAAGCATGATTTGAGATTTTTCTTAATCATTGAGGATTGATATGAAATGGGGATATGCATATGTGATGCATGATTATGCTGATTTGCGCACCTATTATTTTGCGCGACGGCTAAGTCCGTGGATGAGAAAGGATATCCTATGAGCGCTTGACGCGGGTGAGGTGGCCATCAACCCAGAAGGCGTGGCTCAAATTGTTATCATTTGTTGATGTATTTTCCTGATGCATGTATATTCATGAATGGATATATATATATATATATATATATATAGGCCGTGAGAGCCTTGAGAATTATGCAGAAAAAAATTCCCTACTATTGGTGCATATGCATGAGCATGGGAACGAGTGCATAATATATGTAATAATCACGGCATGGGAAATTAATGTAAACCGAGAACTTATGAGTCGCGTTATACTAATATCTCCTCATAGAGTTGTTTATTCTATCTTGATTATCTCTGCCTTTGATTCTATATCTCCATGCTTTATAAATACACTTGCTGAGCCTTGTGGCTCACCTTGTTTACTCTCATGTCATTCCAGGTACAAGTAGAGCAGTGGTTGAGGGCGAGCCCAGTGGGGCTAAAGCCCAGGGTTAGAAGTGTACAGAGACCTTCCAAATTAGATGGTCTATGTTAGCATTTGTGATGAGGGCAAGTGTGAGAAAATTTTATGTTGTAAAATTTGTTAGTGCCCTTGTATTTCATTTTGTTTAGACTATGGTCTAAGATGTTGTAAACCTTTATGTTAGCTTCCGCTGAGTTTATCTAAGGATAGTATTATGGTGTTGTATGTTATTGTTCTATATCACACTTGTGATGACCTCCTTTCGGATATCCTATGCTAGCGGGACTATCCGGTAGTGGGCCACTACAGTTTTGGTATCAGAGCAACTCGGGCCGTGTGTTGGGACCGTGTACTAGCCTAAGGCTGGGGGTACTGGACCAGTTACCGTGTATTAGCCACAGGCTGGGGGTACTGGACCGGGGACACTGGACGGGGGATTATTGGTAGGTTATAAGAGCAAAAGTTGGGATGAGAGGAGTCTTTGTACACATAGGAATGACAAGTAGAGTTAAGGGTGTGTTTAGTGGTTTGAATGAAGTTAAGCTAAGATAACGTTCAAAAGATAATTTGATTGTGTTTGAAAATGAGGGGTTAAGTCCTTTATAGCAGTGAAGAGGTGATGAAGTGGTTCGCCGAATATTGAGACCATGTATTGTCTCAAGATGTCCATAGAGAGTGAAACCCACGGAATGAGGAATGGCTCTAGCATGGAATAATACTACAGGTGATGCCTATCAGTGACGGGTTTAATGCTAGGGACCACTGAATGCAGGTGGGAGGTGGCCACTAGGTTAGCTCATGTTGAGGGACCGTGACCCTCTATATGGAATAACCAGTCTGTTGTAGAGACGATTAAACGCCGAAGACCTAGAGTGAACTATAGGTTATGTCTGGACTAAGCCTAATTTTCGTGGGGATTGTAGTGTCATGATAGTGCCACTAGCATGGCGCGGCGGTTCAGAAGTTTGTGTAGCTTGACTTAGGATGTAAAGTTCCAATCTTCGAATGAGATGACAATTAAGATTCGATATCATTTACCTCGATGTGATTAATTATTAAAAATTGTAAGAGGTTGAGATAATTTGTTTGTAATTGATATGCTATTGAGGGAAGGACAAGGGAATGAAATGTGAAAGTACTCAAAACATAACATTCATTCCATATGTTCAAATATAATACAAGAGATCAAGCCGTACAGTAAAAAAAAAAAAAAAAAAAAAAAAAAAAAAAAAAAAAAAGAGGGGGGCAAACCATAAAAACTGATAATGTGCCAATGCTCAAGGACGTCGGCGGTGGCCAAAGATGACTGGACCTAGCTCATCAAGGTCATCCAAGAGCGGCATCTGGCTACTGTTCGTTTCGCCAGGGTGAGGTAGAGTAGCCTCTGGGATGGTGGGAGGACTAGAGCTCCAGTTGAAATTTGGATCAAATGGAGGAACAAGTTGGGGATGCGAAGAATAATATGCGAATAGTGAATCTTGCAAATAAGCTCGATAGGCTTGCAGCTCACTAACCTGTTGCTGAAGAGCAAGAATGTGAGATACACACCCATAAACAGGATCTTGAAGCCGGGCTTGAGCTTCAAAGAGAAGTGTATCGGAAGCCCAAAATCGGTCATTTACCGAAAGTGGAGTCAAGAGGTTGACGACATTTCTGATAGTATAAACTTCACGAACGGTAGCAAAATGAGCAGTACCACTCTCACAACGAAAATAAGGAGCAAAAATGCACTGTGGATGACATCCTCTATTTAAGACTACACAGGCACCACATCGAGACCGGGGGTTCATTGTGTTGTGCCTTGGCATGATAGATATGGATTTGGTTAGATCTAAGCAAATCAGATATGTGTTAGATCTAATTGAATGGATCAAATCAGATATGGGTTAGATCTAATCTGATAAGTCAAATTAGATAGGGGTCAGATCTAGTGGGTCAAACCTGAAGCGGATCAAGTCCGGTCGGGTCGGGCCGAGTTGGATCGGGTCGGGTCAGGCCGAGTTGGATCGGGTCGGGTCAGGCCGAGTCGGATCTGGTCGGGTCGGGCCGAGTCGGATCTGGTCGGGTCAGGCCGAGTTAGATCGGGTCGGTTTGTGCCGAGTCCAGTCGGGTCAGACCGATTGGGTCGAATCGACCCCGATATGGCAGCAGTTGCAGAGGCGACGAGGGTCGCTGTGGCGGCTGAGGGAAGCCGAGCAAGGGCCGACGGCTGTGCGAGGGAGTAAGCAACGGTGACTGCGTGACCGGATCTGGCCAAGGTGTCGGCTGATTGTGCCGGTAGTGATGGTTGGGAGGAGCTAGTGATCCGTGACTAGGCGTGAGGAAGCCAAGCGATGGCTTGTGGCTGATGGCGATGCAACGCTGGGGTGGTTGCCGAGCTGGCGATGGCAGTCGTCGGAGGTGGTGGCGAGGCTCGCGGTCGGTTGCTGATTGGCCGATTTGTGAGTTGCAGAGAAGAGGAAGAGGAAGAAGAAGATGGTGATCGGCGGGTAGGGCATGAGGAAGTCACGCGGTGGCTTGCGGCTGCTGGTTACGCAGGTGCTGCGATGGCTATGGTGGAGACGGCCGATGGAGGCGGTGCACGGTGGCTGTTGCCCTAATTGTGCATTGCAGAAGAGGAAAGAAGAAGGAAGAAGGAAGAAGAAGGGAATTCGGGAGAAGAATGAGAAGGAAGGAGAAATAAAAAATATATATATATATAATATATATACCAGAAAATCCTTAATATATATATATATATAAAAAAAATCCCTAGAAAATAGGAAATGGAGATTTACTAATATTTCAAAGATTTTGGAAAAAAAAAAAAAAAAGGGGTTCGGGCACGTGTTTTGAGACGGTGCACAAAAAAATCGAGATAGTGCACCAGAATTGAGGTGATGCACGAGAATCGAGAATTTGCATGCGTTTCAAGGTCAAGGCACACATACCAAGGAAGTGCTTTGAGGCTCAGTCAAAGGTGTTTCGGGACTTAAGATGAAGTGACTTGTGCAAATTTTGAAGTTAACACGCAAATCAAGATGATGCGCTTATTTCAATGTAAGGCACGAATATCGAGGTAGCCCAATAAGTCTGAGAATATGGAGATTGTAGCTTAAACAAAGATGATTGAGGCTAGGTTGGTAATTAGGTAAGGGAAGTGACCCCAGTTGGCAAGTGACGTCGGATAGTAAGAAAAGTCTCATTATCTTTGTTGAACATGAAATAATTCCTAGTTAGGAGAGTGGTGTGGTGAATATCTCGTTAAGCTCGAGGTATGGACTAGGGTGGTGCCATGATAGGTGCGTGCTAATTTGGAGTTTTGGGGAAACTCAATCCTCACTATATCGGGCCGTTTGAGATTTTGGAGAAAATGGATCCTTGGTTTACAAGTTAACGTTACTTCCTCAGTTGTTAGGGATGCACAATGTTTTTCATGTATCTGTATTGAGGAAATATGTGTCAAACCCTCAACACGTGATAGATTATCGAGATTTAGAGGTTAGAGAGGATGCTTCATATGAAGAAATGCCTGTTAGCATTTTGGAGCGAAAAGAAAAAGTGTTGCGAAATCGGTCAATTCCGTTTGTTAAAGTCTAGTGGCAACGTCATCCTCCAGATGAGGCTACTTAGGAGCTCGAGAATGAGATGATACGTCGCTTTCCCCGGCTATTTGACTGACTAGGTATGAATTTGGGGGACCAAATTCCCTTAAGGGGGGAGAAACTGTAACGACCCGTTAGTGGGTCTAGGTGTTATGGGTATTTTAGTTTGCACATTAGAGTTGTTGCCTTTATTAATTAACTGTTAAAAATATTATATGAGTTGGTAATGGGGGTAAATTAATGAAAATAATATTTGGTGTGAAAAAGTCTCAAAGTTGTGGGCTAAATGGGTTTGGGCCTTATTTGAATTAGACCATTGATAAATAATTAAATCTTAAGTGTAAATGAATTGGGTTGAACCCAAATCTCAAGAAAAGTGCATTGGGCCTTAAATTGGATTGGGCCATATATTTTGACTTGGGCTTGGGCTATATATTTTGACTTGGGCTTGGGCCATGGGCATAGAGAATGGTATCTTAATTAAAAAGAAAAAAGATTAAGAAAATGATAAAATGACCAAAATGGGTAAGAGATATGTGAATTGTGTGTGTTAGTATGAAGGGCAAATTAGAGAAAATTAAAAGGGAGATGGATTGAAAGGAGTTGGGAGACAAGTCTCCCACATTTTTTCCCTCCTTTTCTTCTTCTTACTTTCTTGTTCCCTTCTTCTTCTCCCTCTCCCGATTGTCTCTTCTTCCTCCATTGTTCTTCTTCATTGAAGCTTTAAGTGGAGACTATGGAATTTTCAATTTCAAGGGGGTGTCTTCATCTCTTTGGATTTGCAACCATCTAAGGCAAGTTCCCTTCCTTCTTGTTTCAAATTCAAGATCTCCTTCTTCTTCTTCTCCTTATGATTGTGTAAGTTCTTCTTCTCTTGATTATCTTTTAATGCAAGTTCTTCAACCTTGTTTCCATCTTAGAAGGCTTGTTTCCTTCATTTTTAAGTTGTTGCTCTTAAATTCTTATTCTCGGATTCACTGACCATGTTATGTTCTTTGGTCTATAACTCCTTGTGTTTATATCCAAATTGAGATCCGTTTGTTGGGTTGTAAACTAGACATCTTAAGCTTCATTCTAGACACAAGAATCGAATTTTTTGACTAATATTTGATCATGTTATAGCCTTGTAAATCCCTGCTAAGATCTGGAAATTTTACTGCTTTCGAGTAAACTGACCTTGTTGTACTCTTTAGGGTATAACTCTCTGTGGTTATATCCGATTCAAGGTCCGTTTGTTTCTGTATAAACTAGACTTGATAATCTTCATTTGGTAAATTTTTTTAGAATTTTTGGCTGTGTTTTGAGCCTACAGTATCCTTGTAAATTCTTGCCCAGAATCTGGAAATTTTCTGCTCTGTTTTTGAATAATCTGTTCTTGCTTCGGTTTTTGGGGTATAATGCTCTGTGGTTATATCCAAATTGTGATCCATTTATTTTTATATAAAATAGACTTCATGGGCTTCGATTCGGTATAAGATTTGAAATTTTTGGTTATGATTTGTACCCATAACAACCTTGTTGAATTCTATGTAGAATTCTGTAAATTACTGTTACAAATTCTGCCTTGTTTCGGTTTTTGTGGAATATCTCCTTGTGGTTATTTCCGATTTCAAATCCAGTTGATGTTCCAGAAACTAGACTCATTAGGATTTGATTTGGTATATCGTTTGTGGTATTTGACCAAATATTGAGCCCAGATTGGATTTTTGAAAATATGCTTGAAATCTGGAAATTTCTGAAATATGTTGTTATTCAACTCTTCCTATGTAGTCTATCCTTCCTACGTTTAAAATTATGATTTTTGTATAGTTCTTCCATTGTTTTTTTGAATTATTCTTGATAACCCTCATTGTTGGATAAAAGGGTTTTATTTTCCTTATTTCGATAAATCTTGCAATATTAATTCGTTTTCTTGTTGAACATTGCAAAAATCTAAACAGGGTTTTGTGTCACCCTACATTTCTTAAGGAATGACATTTATTCATTAGGGTCTAGTGTCATGCAAGATTTAGTGTTTCTTGCATGTATAAATTTTGATTCCTTGCGATTATCATTGGGGTAAAAATATACCGTAAATATTGGTTTGGGCATTTCTATAAGTATGAGTCAATAAATGTATTAAAATTTACCCTGTGATCATAAGATAGTGCACACTTTAATTTATGTAATTGTGCATGTTAAGCATGATTTGAGATTTTTCTTAATCATTGAGGATTGATATGAAATGGGGATATGCATATGTGATGCATGATTATGCTGATTTGCGCACCTATTATTTTGCGCGACGGCTAAGTCCGTGGATGAGAAAGGATATCCTATGAGCGCTTGACGCGGGTGAGGTGGCCATCAACCCAGAAGGCGTGGCTCAAATTGTTATCATTTGTTGATGTATTTTCCTGATGCATGTATATTCATGAATGGATATATATATATATATATATAGGCCGTGAGAGCCTTGAGAATTATGCAGAAAAAAATTCCCTACTATTGGTGCATATGCATGAGCATGGGAACGAGTGCATAATATATGTAATAATCACGGCATGGGAAATTAATGTAAACCGAGAACTTATGAGTCGCGTTATACTAATATCTCCTCATAGAGTTGTTTATTCTATCTTGATTATCTCTGCCTTTGATTCTATATCTCCATGCTTTATAAATACACTTGCTGAGCCTTGTGGCTCACCTTGTTTACTCTCATGTCATTCCAGGTACAAGTAGAGCAGTGGTTGAGGGCGAGCCCAGTGGGGCTAAAGCCCAGGGTTAGAAGTGTACAGAGACCTTCCAAATTAGATGGTCTATGTTAGCATTTGTGATGAGGGCAAGTGTGAGAAAATTTTATGTTGTAAAATTTGTTAGTGCCCTTGTATTTCATTTTGTTTAGACTATGGTCTAAGATGTTGTAAACCTTTATGTTAGCTTCCGCTGAGTTTATCTAAGGATAGTATTATGGTGTTGTATGTTATTGTTCTATATCACACTTGTGATGACCTCCTTTCGGATATCCTATGCTAGCGGGACTATCCGGTAGTGGGCCACTACAGTTTTGGTATCAGAGCAACTCGGGCCGTGTGTTGGGACCGTGTACTAGCCTAAGGCTGGGGGTACTGGACCAGTTACCGTGTATTAGCCACAGGCTGGGGGTACTGGACCGGGGACACTGGACGGGGGATTATTGGTAGGTTATAAGAGCAAAAGTTGGGATGAGAGGAGTCTTTGTACACATAGGAATGACAAGTAGAGTTAAGGGTGTGTTTAGTGGTTTGAATGAAGTTAAGCTAAGATAACGTTCAAAAGATAATTTGATTGTGTTTGAAAATGAGGGGTTAAGTCCTTTATAGCAGTGAAGAGGTGATGAAGTGGTTCGCCGAATATTGAGACCATGTATTGTCTCAAGATGTCCATAGAGAGTGAAACCCACGGAATGAGGAATGGCTCTAGCATGGAATAATACTACAGGTGATGCCTATCAGTGACGGGTTTAATGCTAGGGACCACTGAATGCAGGTGGGAGGTGGCCACTAGGTTAGCTCATGTTGAGGGACCGTGACCCTCTATATGGAATAACCAGTCTGTTGTAGAGACGATTAAACGCCGAAGACCTAGAGTGAACTATAGGTTATGTCTGGACTAAGCCTAATTTTCGTGGGGATTGTAGTGTCATGATAGTGCCACTAGCATGGCGCGGCGGTTCAGAAGTTTGTGTAGCTTGACTTAGGATGTAAAGTTCCAATCTTCGAATGAGATGACAATTAAGATTCGATATCATTTACCTCGATGTGATTAATTATTAAAAATTGTAAGAGGTTGAGATAATTTGTTTGTAATTGATATGCTATTGAGGGAAGGACAAGGGAATGAAATGTGAAAGTACTCAAAACATAACATTCATTCCATATGTTCAAATATAATACAAGAGATCAAGCCGTACAGTAAAAAAAAAAAAAAAAAAAAAAAAAAAAAAAAAAGAGGGGGGCAAACCATAAAAACTGATAATGTGCCAATGCTCAAGGACGTCGGCGGTGGCCAAAGATGACTGGACCTAGCTCATCAAGGTCATCCAAGAGCGGCATCTGGCTACTGTTCGTTTCGCCAGGGTGAGGTAGAGTAGCCTCTGGGATGGTGGGAGGACTAGAGCTCCAGTTGAAATTTGGATCAAATGGAGGAACAAGTTGGGGATGCGAAGAATAATATGCGAATAGTGAATCTTGCAAATAAGCTCGATAGGCTTGCAGCTCACTAACCTGTTGCTGAAGAGCAAGAATGTGAGATACACACCCATAAACAGGATCTTGAAGCCGGGCTTGAGCTTCAAAGAGAAGTGTATCGGAAGCCCAAAATCGGTCATTTACCGAAAGTGGAGTCAAGAGGTTGACGACATTTCTGATAGTATAAACTTCACGAACGGTAGCAAAATGAGCAGTACCACTCTCACAACGAAAATAAGGAGCAAAAATGCACTGTGGATGACATCCTCTATTTAAGACTACACAGGCACCACATCGAGACCGGGGGTTCATTGTGTTGTGCCTTGGCATGATAGATATGGATTTGGTTAGATCTAAGCAAATCAGATATGTGTTAGATCTAATTGAATGGATCAAATCAGATATGGGTTAGATCTAATCTGATAAGTCAAATTAGATAGGGGTCAGATCTAGTGGGTCAAACCTGAAGCGGATCAAGTCCGGTCGGGTCGGGCCGAGTTGGATCGGGTCGGGTCAGGCCGAGTTGGATCGGGTCGGGTCAGGCCGAGTCGGATCTGGTCGGGTCGGGCCGAGTCGGATCTGGTCGGGTCAGGCCGAGTTAGATCGGGTCGGTTTGTGCCGAGTCCAGTCGGGTCAGACCGATTGGGTCGAATCGACCCCGATATGGCAGCAGTTGCAGAGGCGACGAGGGTCGCTGTGGCGGCTGAGGGAAGCCGAGCAAGGGCCGACGGCTGTGCGAGGGAGTAAGCAACGGTGACTGCGTGACCGGATCTGGCCAAGGTGTCGGCTGATTGTGCCGGTAGTGATGGTTGGGAGGAGCTAGTGATCCGTGACTAGGCGTGAGGAAGCCAAGCGATGGCTTGTGGCTGATGGCGATGCAACGCTGGGGTGGTTGCCGAGCTGGCGATGGCAGTCGTCGGAGGTGGTGGCGAGGCTCGCGGTCGGTTGCTGATTGGCCGATTTGTGAGTTGCAGAGAAGAGGAAGAGGAAGAAGAAGATGGTGATCGGCGGGTAGGGCATGAGGAAGTCACGCGGTGGCTTGCGGCTGCTGGTTACGCAGGTGCTGCGATGGCTATGGTGGAGACGGCCGATGGAGGCGGTGCACGGTGGCTGTTGCCCTAATTGTGCATTGCAGAAGAGGAAAGAAGAAGGAAGAAGGAAGAAGAAGGGAATTCGGGAGAAGAATGAGAAGGAAGGAGAAATAAAAAATATATATATATATAATATATATACCAGAAAATCCTTAATATATATATATATATAAAAAAATCCCTAGAAAATAGGAAATGGAGATTTACTAATATTTCAAAGATTTTGGAAAAAAAAAAAAAAAGGGGTTCGGGCACGTGTTTTGAGACGGTGCACAAAAAAATCGAGATAGTGCACCAGAATTGAGGTGATGCACGAGAATCGAGAATTTGCATGCGTTTCAAGGTCAAGGCACACATACCAAGGAAGTGCTTTGAGGCTCAGTCAAAGGTGTTTCGGGACTTAAGATGAAGTGACTTGTGCAAATTTTGAAGTTAACACGCAAATCAAGATGATGCGCTTATTTCAATGTAAGGCACGAATATCGAGGTAGCCCAATAAGTCTGAGAATATGGAGATTGTAGCTTAAACAAAGATGATTGAGGCTAGGTTGGTAATTAGGTAAGGGAAGTGACCCCAGTTGGCAAGTGACGTCGGATAGTAAGAAAAGTCTCATTATCTTTGTTGAACATGAAATAATTCCTAGTTAGGAGAGTGGTGTGGTGAATATCTCGTTAAGCTCGAGGTATGGACTAGGGTGGTGCCATGATAGGTGCGTGCTAATTTGGAGTTTTGGGGAAACTCAATCCTCACTATATCGGGCCGTTTGAGATTTTGGAGAAAATGGATCCTTGGTTTACAAGTTAACGTTACTTCCTCAGTTGTTAGGGATGCACAATGTTTTTCATGTATCTGTATTGAGGAAATATGTGTCAAACCCTCAACACGTGATAGATTATCGAGATTTAGAGGTTAGAGAGGATGCTTCATATGAAGAAATGCCTGTTAGCATTTTGGAGCGAAAAGAAAAAGTGTTGCGAAATCGGTCAATTCCGTTTGTTAAAGTCTAGTGGCAACGTCATCCTCCAGATGAGGCTACTTAGGAGCTCGAGAATGAGATGATACGTCGCTTTCCCCCGGCTATTTGACTGACTAGGTATGAATTTGGGGGACCAAATTCCCTTAAGGGGGGAGAAACTGTAACGACCCGTTAGTGGGTCTAGGTGTTATGGGTATTTTAGTTTGCACATTAGAGTTGTTGCCTTTATTAATTAACTGTTAAAAATATTATATGAGTTGGTAATGGGGGTAAATTAATGAAAATAATATTTGGTGTGAAAAAGTCTCAAAGTTGTGGGCTAAATGGGTTTGGGCCTTATTTGAATTAGACCATTGATAAATAATTAAATCTTAAGTGTAAATGAATTGGGTTGAACCCAAATCTCAAGAAAAGTGCATTGGGCCTTAAATTGGATTGGGCCATATATTTTGACTTGGGCTTGGGCTATATATTTTGACTTGGGCTTGGGCCATGGGCATAGAGAATGGTATCTTAATTAAAAAGAAAAAAGATTAAGAAAATGATAAAATGACCAAAATGGGTAAGAGATATGTGAATTGTGTGTGTTAGTATGAAGGGCAAATTAGAGAAAATTAAAAGGGAGATGGATTGAAAGGAGTTGGGAGACAAGTCTCCCACATTTTTTCCCTCCTTTTCTTCTTCTTACTTTCTTGTTCCCTTCTTCTTCTCCCTCTCCCGATTGTCTCTTCTTCCTCCATTGTTCTTCTTCATTGAAGCTTTAAGTGGAGACTATGGAATTTTCAATTTCAAGGGGGTGTCTTCATCTCTTTGGATTTGCAACCATCTAAGGCAAGTTCCCTTCCTTCTTGTTTCAAATTCAAGATCTCCTTCTTCTTCTTCTCCTTATGATTGTGTAAGTTCTTCTTCTCTTGATTATCTTTTAATGCAAGTTCTTCAACCTTGTTTCCATCTTAGAAGGCTTGTTTCCTTCATTTTTAAGTTGTTGCTCTTAAATTCTTATTCTCGGATTCACTGACCATGTTATGTTCTTTGGTCTATAACTCCTTGTGTTTATATCCAAATTGAGATCCGTTTGTTGGGTTGTAAACTAGACATCTTAAGCTTCATTCTAGACACAAGAATCGAATTTTTTGACTAATATTTGATCATGTTATAGCCTTGTAAATCCCTACTAAGATCTGGAAATTTTACTGCTTTCGAGTAAATTGACCTTGTTGTACTCTTTAGGGTATAACTCTCTGTGGTTATATCCGATTCAAGGTCCGTTTGTTTCTGTATAAACTAGACTTGATAATCTTCATTTGGTAAATTTTTTTAGAATTTTTGGCTGTGTTTTGAGCCTACAGTATCCTTGTAAATTCTTGCCCAGAATCTGGAAATTTTCTGCTCTGTTTTTGAATAATCTGTTCTTGCTTCGGTTTTTGGGGTATAATGCTCTGTGGTTATATCCAAATTGTGATCCATTTATTTTTATATAAAATAGACTTCATGGGCTTCGATTCGGTATAAGATTTGAAATTTTTGGTTATGATTTGTACCCATAACAACCTTGTTGAATTCTATGTAGAATTCTGTAAATTACTGTTACAAATTCTGCCTTGTTTCGGTTTTTGTGGAATATCTCCTTGTGGTTATTTCCGATTTCAAATCCAGTTGATGTTCCAGAAACTAGACTCATTAGGCTTTGATTTGGTATATCGTTTGTGGTATTTGACCAAATATTGAGCCCAGATTGGATTTTTGAAAATATGCTTGAAATCTGGAAATTTCTGAAATATGTTGTTATTCAACTCTTCCTATGTAGTCTATCCTTCCTACGTTTAAAATTATGATTTTTGTATAGTTCTTCCATTGTTTTTTTGAATTATTCTTGATAACCCTCATTGTTGGATAAAAGGGTTTTATTTTCCTTATTTCGATAAATCTTGCAATATTAATTCGTTTTCTTGTTGAACATTGCAAAAATCTAAACAGGGTTTTGTGTCACCCTACATTTCTTAAGGAATGACATTTATTCATTAGGGTCTAGTGTCATGCAAGATTTAGTGTTTCTTGCATGTATAAATTTTGATTCCTTGCGATTATCATTGGGGTAAAAATATACCGTAAATATTGGTTTGGGCATTTCTATAAGTATGAGTCAATAAATGTATTAAAATTTACCCTGTGATCATAAGATAGTGCACACTTTAATTTATGTAATTGTGCATGTTAAGCATGATTTGAGATTTTTCTTAATCATTGAGGATTGACATGAAATGGGGATATGCATATGTGATGCATGATTATGCTGATTTGCGCACCTATTATTTTGCGCGACGGCTAAGTCCGTGGATGAGAAAGGATATCCTATGAGCGCTTGACGCGGGTGAGGTGGCCATCAACCCAGAAGGCGTGGCTCAAATTGTTATCATTTGTTGATGTATTTTCCTGATGCATGTATATTCATGAATGGATATATATATATATATATAAGCCGTGAGAGCCTTGAGAATTATGCAGAAAAAAATTCCCTACTATTGGTGCATATGCATGAGCATGGGAACGAGTGCATAATATATGTAATAATCACGGCATGGGAAATTAATGTAAACCGAGAACTTATGAGTCGCGTTATACTAATATCTCCTCATAGAGTTGTTTATTCTATCTTGATTATCTCTGCCTTTGATTCTATATCTCCATGCTTTATAAATACACTTGCTGAGCCTTGTGGCTCACCTTGTTTACTCTCATGTCATTCCAGGTACAAGTAGAGCAGTGGTTGAGGGCGAGCCCAGTGGGGCTAAAGCCCAGGGTTAGAAGTGTACAGAGACCTTCCAAATTAGATGGTCTATGTTAGCATTTGTGATGAGGGCAAGTGTGAGAAAATTTTATGTTGTAAAATTTGTTAGTGCCCTTGTATTTCATTTTGTTTAGACTATGGTCTAAGATGTTGTAAACCTTTATGTTAGCTTCCGCTGAGTTTATCTAAGGATAGTATTATGGTGTTGTATGTTATTGTTCTATATCACACTTGTGATGACCTCCTTTCGGATATCCTATGCTAGCGGGACTATCCGGTAGTGGGCCACTACATTTACCCTTTATTTAAAATTCTTACACTTGTAATGCAATTGTATTTTATTTTTCTGATAGCATATGGTGCAATTGTCTGCACAAGTTTTAAATGGGAAAATTTTCAAATCCAGTAGTTTTATTATTATGTTTTACAAAATAAATAAATAAATAAAATATAACGTGATTAATATTTGGTAAAAAATTTATTCATATATCTGATAAGGGAATTGTTTCAATTAAATACATATCTAAAGTTATAGTTTTGTGACGTGTACATGGTAACATGAGCCGATAGGAATTAGGAAAGGAATGGAATGGAATGGAATGGAGGGTCATAATAATAATAATCTAATAATCTATTATGTCATTCTCAATAAGAAAGCTGCTTATTCCGCAATTTATCCAAAACAACGTTAGTTGACTCGTGTATTTGGATTAAGCAAAAATTCGTCTCTAACAAAATGACCACTTTTGGAAAGCGGTTGACTTTGTCCAAATTTCTCTTCGGTCTTCGTCGGCTTAGATATCAGTTATTTACTCTCTAAATGTTAGAAGGGAAAACGGGTGAGTTGTAAACAAACTAAGAATTAAGATATTATTTATTTTAGTTAGAAATAATAATTGTATAATAATAGTTGGTTTAAAGATTATAATAATAATAATAATTATTATTAAGTAGAAATAAAAATATATAAATGTAGTGAATTATTTATTAATTAATTAATTTATTATGTGAGTAGATGATGATTTTTAAGATTTTAAGGTCGATAAAGTTTGAAAGGAAGGAAGCGTTAAATTTTGGAAACGGGGAATGTGAAAACTGGGTGTGGGTGTGGGTGGGGTTGGAGCGCAGCGTGCGCCGTGGGGTGACGGAAGTCACGTGCCGCACCGCTCAATCATTTAATACGTGTGACTCCCACGTACGAACGCCCAACCGCACCCAATCGCGTGCCCATAAATAAAAAAATAAATAGAAAATAAAAATAATTAACGCCCGTTTGGGGGAAAGGGGGAGAGATAGAGAGAGAGAGAGCACAGAGGCGAGAGGGAGAGAGAGAGAGAGACAGAGGAATGGGTAAGGTATCGACAGCCGAAATGAGGAAGAAGAAGAAAGGGCGTCCCTCTCTCTCGGATCTCCAAAAGCGCAATCTCAAACAGCTGCCGGATCAGCCAGAGGAACAGCATCCAGAAACCCTAATTGCTTCTGGCCCTAATTTCAACACGCCTCCCCGTCGATCCACTCGCCGGAACCCTAGCCTCAACGGAACCACTCCGCCCTCCGGGGCAGACCGCGTCAGCCACGATGAAGACGAGGACGAGGACGACGACGAGGACGAGCGCAAGGAGAAAAAGGTCAAGCTCGTGGTGCGTTTGCCCCATTCCAATCACCATTACTCTCACCCTAGATCGTCGGCGGCCAATTCCCTGTCCCTGAACTCGGCTTCCTGCGGCTCGGATTCGAATGCCGACGGGGACAATCACGATGTGCCTCTCAACAATCCCAAGATCAATGCCGCTGGCGTTGGATCTGGTGATCAGGTGTGATAAAATAAGACTCTGAATTTATCTGTTGATTTTGAAGCTTCTAGAATCTGGCTGCGCCTCTCTCTGCCCCTCTATTTTTGGAAAATTGTGAAAGAATTTGTTCTTCTTCTTTTTTTCTATTTTTAAAAAAATCTTGTGCCTTGGTGTTTCAGTTTCTCTTGTGATTTAAATTGGTTGCTATTTCGCGCGTAAGCCGCTGGGACTTTCTTGTACGGTCGCCCCGTTGGCTTTCAGGGTCGAGACTGAGTGCATGCGTCTTGACTGGGTTACAGTTTCGGATATTTTTACATATACTCATAAATATGGGCAAACCTGTTCTTTGATTTTTTTAATGTTTACATGCTTCTTTTTATTTTCAATTTCTGTAACCTGGCTGGGTTTTTAGTTTTTAACTTCTCGATATTATACTTACTATTATTAAATATATTCTTTTGATTGTTTGTATTCAGTCAATTTTTATTTTTGTGCAAAGGATAAGCCCACCATCATGTCTTGAAAAAAGTTTTGATTTGTCTTTTGTTTGATTATTATTTTCAATTATTGTCACATGTACTTCCCCTTCTGTCGCTGTTTAATTCTCTGACTCTTGTGAATGAACTTTTTCACTGTACCCTCCCTTTGATGAATCTTCAATAAATGCTGGTCTCTTTCCAGTCTTATGTTTCCTTCATATTCTTATTCTTCTTCATCTCTTCTAACCCAGTCACTGGTATTGGATTAATTTTTTGCAGTTAGAAAAGGTTCAGAAAGCGATGGACACTCTACATGGTTCCGGTCAAATTCCCCATTCTTGAACTAAAGGCAGTTTGTTGAGAATTCCCAGTAGTAGTTTTTTAATTTAATCTAACTATGTCCTTTATTTGTGAACAGGGTCGCAGTTGGAAACTGGCCCCACAACACCTTTGCCAGATAAAAAGTTTTTGGTCTTCATTCTTGATAGGCTTCAAAAGTGTGTGTTTTCTTTTATAGCTTATAAGATTTTTTTTCTGCCTCTTATTTTCTTATACTATTCCGTTTTGGTTTGCGAGCTCATTGGTTTTTATTTACTGAGCTGCAGGAAAGATACTTACGGGGTATTCTCAGAGCCTGTTGATCCGAATGAGGTGCTTCTTTTGGAAATGTTACATTTCAATGATGATTCTTATCTTCCCCATTTTTTAAATTGGTACTGAAACAGCTTTTTTATTCAGCTTCCTGATTACCATGAAATTATAGAGCACCCAATGGATTTTGGAACTGTGAGGAGGAAACTAGAGGACGGGCATTATCCTAACTTGGATGAGTTTGAGGTTGGTTTTTGACTGTCTTAGCTGATTTGCGAGGTTGATAGTTTTGTTTTTAGCTGTTGTTAGTTGGAGTTTTTGCTAAAAAAAGGAAAAAGCAGCTAGGAGTTAATTGGGGGTTACATGATTAATGTCTAGCTCTCGGCCAATCTGTGGATCTTTTATGGTTTTATTTTGTGAATATGGCTATCTAAAACGTGGCTTCATGTTGCTCCCCTGAATGAACCTCCTTGGCTTCATTTTCTTATTCTTGAGTTCTTTTACTAGTTCTGGTAAGGGTCATGTTGAACTTAATGTCTGCCAATATTGTCGACCTGAGTTGCTCTCAGTTTACTGAGAAAGACATGGGTTATCACTTATCAGGCTGAAACGAGTAACGGGAAATAAATGCTGGGATTCATGTTGAGTAAATGTTCTGAGCTTTCAGTAGGCATTAGTCCTGATGCTTGAT
The DNA here is from genome assembly GCF_014633365.1 of Diospyros lotus. NCBI lineage: Eukaryota > Viridiplantae > Streptophyta > Magnoliopsida > Ericales > Ebenaceae > Diospyros > Diospyros lotus. Next base: position 9,486,630 of record NC_068341.1, read on the forward strand.
GGAAATAATTGCTGGAAAATACTTTTGAAATAGATTTTCATTTGAACAGTGGTTAGTAACTGCACAAATGTTATAGATTCAAATATTGTTTTGATGTGAATATTCTATTCGTGCTCTGGAAAATAGGTTAGTTAATGTGAAACTTCCATGGTTAGCTAAAAAAAAAAACTTGCATTTGCATGCTGTGCGCACTTAATCCATTTTGCCATGTATTTATGTTCTTGATTGCTATTTCTAGTCTACTTTAACCTTTTCCAAGTCTTCCGCCTGTTTTCTACTAAAGGATGACCCATTGCCCAAGGCTTGTTTTGGTCTCTTTTATACGTACTTTTACCCTTTGCAAAGGGGTCTTTTCCGGAACTTGAACTTGTGACCGTTTAGTCGCAAAGGAGCAATTTTATTGCTGCCACCAAAGCACACCCTCTTCTATCTTCCTTTATACTACTCCTAAATGTTGTAAATAACATTATTCACATTTGATGTACCTTGAATTGACTGTTGATGCAGACACTGGCTTGTCCCTTGAATTTCAGGTTGACAAGGTGGATGGGATAACCAAACAAATCTATTAGTTTTGTATGTTGCAGAGGAGGAACCATTCCATTATTAAAATTAATCAAATTATCAAGTGATGTTTTTTGTTTTTGACCTAGAAATGTCTGCTAGGTTCGTGAGGAAGACTTGAATGAGTTACAATTCTGCATCTAGCCCTAGTCAAGGAAACAAGTAAATTGATTAGCTCATCAAATATCATTGGTGTAAAGATGGGTTCACCTCTACAACCACGGGGAAAAGTCCAGAGTTGAACTGAGGGGACCTCCTGGAGAATTTTACCATCAGTCCCCATTATTCTATTAGGCTACCACCCTTGGTGTTGAAGCCCATTTTCTGTATGAGACAGATATATCTATATCTAATATGGTTCTTGATCTATGGATTTCATCCTAACATTTCTACTTCAATATAATTTGATTGATATTGTCCACTAGATTTTTGGCTATCCTTCCGGGATACTTTTCATGTTCAGCACAGTTCTACTCTTGTTATATTATTTATATCCATACCACTTGACTTAATGAGTGTTTCAATAAGTTATAATTTTTCTTCCTCTTCTTCCATTTTAAGACACCAAATCTATTCTGTAGTATGAAGGCATATAAGGAATAGGGAATCTTTAATGTTGTGGCTATTTGAGTTAACAAATTTACTTTGATTTCGTGACATTGAAAGTCCTTAATGTGGATCTGGATAGCCTATGCCTATACTTTCTGTGGTGCATGTGCTGGTTCCTGCTACCTGACCTTACCTATTTTTGACCGTGCACTATGGTCATTAAGAAGAATGCCATTCCTGAAGTGGCCTTAATGAAGATTTCTCTTCTATATTTTAGCGAAATTTGTCATAATTTCCAGGCTGGGCCCATGTGTCCTTGTTAATAGATTGTAATGTACTTGGTTCTACTTTCTGCAATCACATGAATGTTGGTGATGACCCTTCAAACTGATTGAATTAGTTCTTCTTTCAGAGTGATAATAATAAAATGTAGCATATTAATTGTTAGATGGATCTTATATCATGTTCCTTGTATGAGCTATGTTTTTAATTCATGACCAGATGACATTGCTGGAAGTTATTGCCAGGTCACAAATTTTAACTGGCAGAGTGTTTAATGGTTTGAGAAAATAACATTATTATTCCTACGTGCTTGAGGATTTTACAATAAAATTTTTATTACTTTGGTTCAGTTAATAAAATCAAATGATATGCTTTTTATTCTTTCTAAATTAAAATTCGAGAATTTACTATGGCTGAAACTCTTGTTTTCTCCATGAGCTAGCAAAATTTTGATTTTGCTACTTCCCATGTAGAGTTGACTTGATTCTTTTTATTTCTGTTTTGGCATTTGCTAAAATATCCAATACTACTTCTAAGGCTTTTGAACTTTTATTTTGGTTATGCAGGCAGATGTCTCCTTGATATGTACAAATGCAATGCTGTATAATGCTCCAGATACCATTTACTATAGACAGGTATGTTTGTGCTAGGTTCACTCCAAGTTTGCCAATTCAGTTTATTTTACTGTACTTTCAATGTTCCAACTTGCTGTAGGCACGGTCCATAAAAGATCTGGCGAAGAGGGACTTTGAAAATTTGAGACAAGTCAATGATGATGGTGAACCAGAACCAAAAATTGTGAGGAGAGGCAGACCACCTAGCAAGAATTTGAAAAAGTCTGTCGGAAGTCCTCCATTTGAGCGTGTTGGTCCTGAGTCCTCGTCTGATGCAACTCTTGCTACTGTTGGAGATAATGCAATTGGATCTAATTCTTACAATCTGAGAAAGGCACCTATGCCATTCAGATTTCGTTCGGATGATTCATTATTTAGGGCTGCTCACCAATCCCGCAATAGTGAAACAGGCACAGACTGGTTATCTGAATGGAATAGCGAATTTCCAGGTTCAGTAGTTGCTCTTACTGTTATCCACCTTGAACATGATATTTAATTTACTAATTTTGAATATTTTCTTTGTGGCCACTTTTATGTACTATAAGGCTCTCTCTCTTTTTCTTTTTTCTTTTTTTATCTGGTTTGCAGCTTCTGTTTTAAAGGCCGAGGCAAAATATGGAAAGAAACAATTTCCTTTAGATGAGAACAGGCGTGCCACCTACAAACAATTCCATCCTTCAGCTTTTGCTCATGATCCATCTGCATTGACTACCCTCAATGGAGACATAAAACAGCTGATGGGGGTATGCCTTTGATGGAATCATATTCACATTCTTTGCGTTTTTAGCTGGTTAATGGAGCTACTGTTTAATAAATAATAACCATGAATGTTTCAAGCACTGGTATTGAAATGTTTTCTATTACTAGTTCTTGTAGTAATTGTTAAGCATCCTACCTTGTGAGAAAGATGTTTGGCCTGGTAATTTTTGGGGAAATCTATGAGTGTTGGTTTGTCAAATAATCTTTAGGTGTGAGGCATATATTAGCTCACTGACAATTGCTGAAGGCACAAGCTAATGGGGCCAGTTCTGTATAATATACTTAATGCCCTTTCCTGAGTGTAATGAGGCTGCATCCTGTATTTGGAGAGTGGGCAGGTTGGGGTTGTGAGCTGTCCTGATATTATATTGTCAGATCTATTTTCAGATGCCTAAAGCTTTTGGGACAGTTTGTTTCTTGACACAACTCACTCCTGATCATGAATCTATTTTTAGTGTTTCGGTGCATGCTGAATATTATGAACTTGATGCATTTCCTGTTTTCCTTTTTTCCACAATTCAGGTAGGTGTACATTCAGAGCATGGTTATGCAAGAAGCTTAGCACGGTTTGCTGCAAATCTTGGGCCAGTTGCTTGGAAGATTGCTTCAAGGAAAATTGAGCATGTTCTGCCACCTGGAGTAAAATTTGGTCCTGGTTGGGTAGGAGATGATGGGGTATCATCACGTTCACCATCTGCATTACAGGAGCAGAAATATTCAAACAATTTGGTCCATGATGCACATCCACAGGAACGAGTTGAAGGTGTTAGTGGACATAATTCCAACAACGAGTCAGATGTATCGAAGAGCGGTTTTGGTGGAATAAGCCCAGGACCTTCCTTCCAGACTCAGCAGAAGCTCATACTTCAGCCCCATAGGAGTGGTTTCAATGGCGTCTCAGGTTATGATCTTTCCTCTCAGATGGGGATGGTAAGAGGACGACTACCATTGTCAACAGGTCAATCTGGGCTGGAAGAGGCTTCCGTGCCTTCTCAGATGCTTGGTGTGGTTCCCAGAGGGAATACATCATTGACTCCTCCATCGGTGCCTAATCATATAATACCAGAATCCAACCTGCCCGGAAATTCTAACAGTACACATGAAAACATTGCAACTCGAGTTACAGCACCCAATTCACGTGCAGCAGCAGCACCTGAAGTGGCCTGGCAGGGATTCTCATCGCAGCAGCAAAAACAGTATTCTCACCCAGTTCCACCACCTGACCTGAATGTCAGATTCCAGGCACCAGGTTCGCCTCGTTCTAGTTCTCGCAATATGGGGTCACCGCAACACCCAGATTTAGCATTGCAGCTGTGATGTGAGTTGGAGTGCTAATTTTTCTTACTGGACTTGGGCGTGAGAAGAGGGAGATTGCCGCTGCCTGCTGGGAATAAGTGGGGGATCAAAAATCCCAGTGCTGGAGATATTATGGGCAGACAGACCCAACCTCTGATACCTGATTGGTGTTTCAGGTCAGTTATAGAATTGGAGTTAGAATAGGATAGAGCGTAGGGGGAAGAAGTCTTGTACAGATTAATGTACCAATTTTTTAGGGTTAAAACCACAGAATCTTATTGCCAAGATCTGAATTGGTTTTCAGTTGGATACTTTAAATTAATTACTAATTGAATAAATAGCAAAAAAAGCCGCAGGAAATGTATTATTATTGTTATTGTTAGTATTATTATTATTATTAGTAGTAGTAGTAGTTTAATGTTGCGGACAAACCATGTTGGAATTATGGGCATATATGGATATAGTGATTGATGGCTGCGATGCTTTGGGTTCTTTTCTGACCTGGTGGCTGATGGTTGGTGGGACGGCGACTTTGCTTTTTAAGTTGTTCGGAAGATTATGTTTGAACTTAACTTTGCTCGAGTTGAACCGAAAGCCGCTTGCTTGGGCTGGAATTAGTTGAACTGGCCTAGTTTGATTGGAGCTGGTGTTATTTTTGTTGGTTTTGAGTGTTATTTTTTTTTCATCTTAAATTTATGTTAATGATATTATTGTTATATGGACTTCTTTTGGGATTATTTTTTAATATACTTTAAAATCTATTTAGTATTTTGAGATGAGTTTTACTCTCTTGTTTTTTAGTTTTAAATTTTAATTATTTTATATTTAATTATGAAGTTGATTCGAACTACGAAATATTACCTCTGATTATTAAAAATAAGTACAATCTGAATTAAAATTAATTTTATTATTTATTTATTTAATAAAAACAAGACAAAAGGTCTCATTTAACTAGCCTAACAGATAACCATCCTTCCTCGGATGTTACCAATACCAGTTGTGTAGTATACTACATATTATTATTAAAATCACATCATCCAAGGGGAATGGAAGGAAGCAAACTGGTTTTGAAAAGACTAAGCCATAAGGTGATAACTGGTGAGATGATTAAAAACTTGAAGACGAGTACAATTTTTTATTCATTGGGGGGAGGGGCAGAGGAGGACATTTATACCCAGAGGAAAAATAAGGTACAAATGTGGAGTTGAAATCCTAAAAAGCATTAGAAAAATGTACCCTCATTCTTTGCTTTTTAATTATTATTATTGTGACAACTAGAGGAATACTAACAAAACATGAACATCACTACAGAATTTTCTAACCCTTGCTTTATACGGCAAACTTCAATCCCATCATTTTCATTATGATGATTAATTGCTTATCTACCCTTGTTTGAAGTTTGAACATCATTATTATTATTATTCCCATGTATGTTTTCTATTGGCAACTCATTCAAGATGTGACGTCTGGAATCAGTGATCATTAGAACTTGCCAAATACATAAATGTGGAAATTCCTTGCTTGTTTGTTTGGCGTTTGGCGTTTGGAATCCATAACTAATTAAGCTCATCATGATCATAATCATAATAATAATTAGTGATTAATGATAAAAGTAAAGTAAATTAAGCAATTAGATCAATACACAACTCCCAACTCTCCCCATGGTTGTTGACAAAGGGTAAAAATGGGTTTTAACATGATATATTATTGAGTATCTCTTCCGACACCTAATTAATTAGTGCATTTAAACCATGTAATTTTTACTAAGAAATCAACAAAAGATCGATCGATGTTGGAGGTGTGGTTCCCTGATCAACTTCAAATCTCCAAAAATCTTAATTACTCAGTCCGTCGGTCTCTGGAAGCTGCTGTTTCTAAACAGCAGGCAGGTAAGCAGCAGCAAGACAGTAAGTACATCATCCTGAACTAAAAAAATATAATAATAACTAAGAATTCAAATTACACAGATCAATATTGATCACCTGATCCAGAGGAATTAATTAATGCATACTAAACTATCTGAAAATATTGTGTATTCATTAGTACGAGGCATTGGCAAGAGTTCTGGTGGCTGCTGGTCGGTTCATATCAATCTTTGCCAAGCCATGTGGTACCCGGACGACGATGACGACGATGGTGATTCAACGGCAAACCATCTCGCCGTCAAATCCTTCAAGTTGTTATCATACACCTGGCAGAACTTCCCCGGCCAGCCTTCCGGCTGAACCGGCTCATTCCCCAATCCCGGCGTCCTGTCCTTGGACGAGCGGTTCCTTTCCTCCATCCAATCCCTCACGTAAGTAGACACCCGCCGCCTGAACTTCGTCTCAAACTCCGGCCAGGCCTGGAACTTGTAGTGATTCACCACCGCCACATTCGTTCTCAACTTCTTCGCCCTATAACCTTCCTTCAACTTGAAATGGTGCACCACGTTAAGCAACGACTCATCGATCGCATCCAGCCGCACAATCGACTTGTGCCGGTTGTCGCCCCTCCTCCGGCAATTGTAGCCCTGAGTCACTCCCATCGCCGGGTGAGATCTCTGGTTCGACGGCCCAAACTCACGGCAACTAATCATCACTTGCCCAACCATCTTCCTATTTGGCAACAGAGATTTCAGCATTTGGCGCGAGGCGTTCGAATCGAGCCATGACGGAGAATAAACAAACTCATCCACGTCAGTGAACATCATCCACGAACAGGAGTCGTTGAAGTTAATGGCACAGTGAGAGAACCCAGCTTCTTGCGCCTTCGGCCATACCCAAATTAGCTTGACTAGATTATAGCCTTGTTTCACGAGCTTGCCGACAACTTCTTCCAAATCATCGTCACTCCCATTGTCGTATATCACGAATTTCTCGATCCCAATCGCCGAGTGGTACATCACCCACTCTTTCAGGAACTTGGCGGCGTTGTACACCATGGTGCAAGCGCACAGACACTGTTTTTGCTGCGCCACCGCTATCCTGAGAGGCGGAGTGTAGTACGCCACGGAGGGCACCGCCAACCTCCGTTCGGGGATCTCGATCGTGACTTTCATTGGCCCTGCTTCGTCTTCGTAAGGAGAAACGTTAAAGGCCGTTAGCTCCGGGCGTTGACACCGGAAAACCTCTTGCGCGGACGACGTAACGGCCGTCCTGACGCCGTTATCGACGTCCTCCCCGAACACGCACTTGAACTTGTTCGGCGCTCTGTTGATGCCTTGGCGGTGGTTGAGGCCCTTCACAAACAATACGACGTCGCTTGCCGTGAACGAGTTGTAAACGAGGAAGTTCCATCGGAGCAACTCCAACTCCGACTCCTTATCTCGTCTGTCCGGCGGACTCTCCGGCCTTGGAGTGAGAATAGGCTGGAGGAAGGGGATTCGCCGGCGGAGCCTCTCAGGAAAATCACATGTAAATGTTTTCCGATCCGGAGAGGAAAGAGTTCCGGCGGTTCTCGCAGGTGAGGTATCATTGCTGGGGAATAGGCACGTGTAGTTTTGTCCAGCAACCGAGCCCGGCGGCGAAACAATGACGAGGATTTCCCAAGCCGGAAGCAGCACGGAATCCAGGAAGACGGAGTCAGCGACGGTGGTAATGTTGCGGCTGCTCCAGCGAGCGGTTTCTTCCTCTTCCCGTTCCTGATCCTGATCTTGATAATTGACTGATAAATTGGCGGTGTTGGCTTCGGGATGGAGAATGACAGGCGGCGACCGGAGGACCCGGCCGGAGATGATTGGGTGGCGGTGGAACCAGTAGAAACGTTGATTAGCGAAGAACCCAAGGAAGAGGAATAACGCCACGACGCCGACAATGATTGAGCGAACTTTCCGGGCCATCGGTCGTTGGAAGGGAAAATGGAAAGGATAAACGAAGAAGACTTTAGACCGCCAACCGCCATTCTTTTTATAATAATAAATTGGTAAGTTTTTTTTTTTTTTTAGTTTTCCAAAATACAGCGATTTCTCTTTTTAGTTTCTACAAAAAAAAATGATAAAATAATCCAAAAAGGTTAATGAAAATAAGAAACAGATTATTTCTCCAAAAAGAATTTTAATGCATTTATGCTGACACCCACAAAATTAATAATTAAATTATCACCGTTTTTTAAAAATTAATAATTAAACTATTTCAAATTTCAAAAAAGTTAAAATTTAATTAAAAAATTGCAGGCTAAATTCACTTTAAAGAAGAGAAGGGAGCCCAAGACTGGAGTGCAGATTGAGATTGGGTTTCTGGAAAGGAAACCGGAGATCCGGAATCCGAGATCCGAGATCCGCGATCCGCCCAACGAAAATCCACGAATTTGTAATCTTCGGAGTTGGGGCAGAGCTCCAGCTCGAGATCGACTGTACCGTCTTGTCTCTCCACGTATAGGTTATCTTTCTGGTGCCAGAAACAGCAGGGATTTTGTGAGCTTGGACCGCTGCCCCTGGACAGTGAATTATTGAAGCCTAGGGATAGTAGGCTGATGGTGTTCTAGGGTTCCAAGTCGGAGAAGAGAAGCTGGGTTTTGTTTGCTGCTTAATTGCGAAGAGAGATGGGGGTGGTGGGTCGGAAAGAGCAATCGTCTGGTTCGGGAGACGCCAGTAGCAGTGGCGGCGGCGTGAGGGGTTTTCCGGCGGCGGGACAACCAGAGATAATGAGGGCGGCGGAGAAGGATGATCACTACTCCTCCTTCCTCTTGTACGATGCCTGTCGCGACGCCTTTCGGCACCTCTTTGGTCTCTCCCTTGCCCTTCTTTCAGTATTCCCCCAAATTCACATATTTGTTTGTTCTGATGATAATCTGAAAAGCATCTTGTTTCAGGTACAAGAGTTGCTGTGGCGTATCAAAATGAGGCAAGTTCCTTCCCCTTCCCTCTTCTTCTTCCTTTATTTAATCCGCATAGTGGTGAAGGGCTTTACGACAATGTTAAAAATTGCAGCTTTTGTACTAGTTAGATGCTTTATGTTATGTCAGAACCAGCCATCTTTAGTTGCAAATTTGATTACACGCTTCAATTAAGCTTTATTTCTTTGTTGGTTTTATTAGCAATTGCTTACTGCTCTACTCATGGAAATATGATTCAGATTGCGGTGTTTTCTATAATTGAGATATCAGTTAATGAGATCGGGAGATATATATTGATGGATGTGCTTGTATGTTACAGCTGTATTTGGTTCATGGACTACTAAATCTGCTTTATACTCCCCAGTATTCACATTCATCTCAAACTCCGTACTGAAGTAGAACTATATGCGAGGGTCCTTTTGGGTACCCTTTTTTGATCCTTTCATTTGTCATTTGGAATTCCAAATCCTTCTTTTGTATATATTATATTTGAAAGCATTTGAATTTGGGTCCAAAAAACATAGAAGAGTTTAATTAAATCCCTGCGAGAGGGCTGGTAATAGAAATGATAGAATTTGAAATCCAAGTATTTCAACTTACAAGTTTCAAATGACATCTGTTAGAGTTCATTTGTACTAGAAGTTAGGGTCTGACCGAATTGGTTGTAACTGCCAGTTTTGGGTAGTCGGTCAGGAAGCTCTCCCGCCCTCTATGGCTTATAAATAGGGGCTGAGAGTTAGGTTTTTTGAGTGTGCTTTCTATTGTGGGTTTCAAGCTGTCTTGGGGCGAGATTGTGCAGTGAGGAAGAGTGAATATCTTTCTGGTATACAACTCTATATAGCTTTCAGGTTTATGGGTTAGGTGAGAGTTGGGTTTGAGTGCACTTGTAATCTTGTATTGATATTCAAGATAGTGGAGAAAGCAGGGGCGAAAGCCAAGCTGGATGTAGGTCTTTCATTGAGACTGAACCAGGGTAAATTCTTGTGTGTTGTGTGCAGTTCTTAATTGGTTTCTTGGTTGTATTCTGATTTCTATTCATTGCAAATTAGAGAGAGCTCGCTGTGTGAGTTTTGAGTGATTGAGTGATCATACATAAGGGTGAGATCTAGGTTAACAACATCGTTTGAAATCCCTCCATCAAGATGCAGCTTAAGAGAATTTGGTTTTTGATGTTATTGGTGTCTTCATTGCTCCTACAAAAACTAGATGACTGGTCCACTGGACAAAGGAGACGATGCAAGCATCAATTCTTGGTAACAATACTTGAGCTTGTTACTGATAAGCTCCTTTCTGAATTTAACAGAGACTACTTTAGAGATGTGTTAAGACATAGTCCTGTCCTGTTTTTCTTTCTATTTGTGACAAGTATTTTCGCAATTTAATTTTTTAGCTTATATTTATTAATTTGTGGATGAGTTGGAAATTTGCAAGAAAGCCTCATTGCTAATAGAAATATATTACAGATTTTGAAATAATCCTTTGATGGTATCATTTTGCTGATTTACTTTCTTTACTTCTCTTCTGCCCACCTTTTACTATAAAGCTCATCTGGCTAGAAATTTTAGTCATGGATTTGATTCTCAATATGTTACTTCTGTGTCTTTTTGTTATTCACAGACCAAACTTTTGGGACAAATGCTTTATTATGTATTAACAACAGGTTCAGGACAGCAAACACTTGGAGAGGAATATTGTGACATCACTCAGGTATACTCCCTTTCTTTCTTTACTGTTCATGATGCCTTAGGTCATCAAACAAACTAGGCATAGTTGCTTCAGCTTTTAGTTAATCTTTTGGGTTCTTAATACGTGGAGATATATCTGCATATCCATGTAATTGAACATGTTTGTTTTCCATTTCACTTGTGTTTTCCAACACAACAAAATGTTTACCCTGTGATGTTTATAAACTTCCAGTATCTTCAAAAACGTCCTATTTGTATTGGTGGCTCATCAGAAGTAACAGAAAAGTTTCTTATGACATTGAGGTAACCATGAAAATTTTACCACTTAATTTGTTTTTCTGCTATTTGATTTTACAGGTTGCTGGACCATATAACCTGCCTCCAACAGCTGCAAGGCGTACTCTATTCATTGTCTACCAGACAGCAGTTCCTTATATTGCAGAAAGAATTAGGTTTGAATATGCTTCTTCTGTAATTTTTAGAATACTTCAGTTCATTAGTGCGCCTATATAATTGTCCAACATTCTGCTTCAATATATTGCTTTTTTCCTCCCATTTACAGTTCTAGAGTTGCCTCCCGTGGCATTGCACTTGCTAACTCACTATCCGACGATCAGTTTGAAAACAATGCTCCAGGGAGCAATCAGGCTAGATCATCTGCAGTTTCTGAAAACCTATCCTCTCCTTCAACTGCAGCCATTTCAGTTTTATCGAAATTGAAGCAAAAACTTAAAGGGTTATGGTTATACATAGTTCGGACATGGCCTTCGGTAAACTTATATAGTTGCATAGATTGCTCACTGTAGTATTGGAAACTGAATTGAGTTTTGATTCATTTGGGTTATGTGGAATCATTTGATTCTTTTCTACATATTACTCAGTACACTACCTTTTTATTAAGCTAACACTTCAATGACCTCTTTGCAGAATAATCTCAGTACCTTTTTTTTTGCTTAGCATAATCTCATAATTTTCTCTCTATTCATGTTCCTTTTGGTTCTTTTTCTTTGAACTTGATAAAAGTCTTTATATTCTATGTTATATTCTTTCTTAACAATTTCTATGGTTTGGAAATTTCAGATGCATCCGTTAGCCCGAGAATTTTTGCAAGTGTTTATTCGCACCAACCTCATGTTCTTCTACTTTGAAGGTGATACTTATTTTTTGTGGACACATGTTCATAGTAGAAATTCAAATTGAGCATGGAGAAAAATACTGCCTGTCTTTTAAATTCTCTTGTTCTGCAGGCCTATATTATCATATATCAAAACGTTTGGCAGGCATTCGTTATGTGTTCATTGGAAAACAAATAAACCAAAGACCTCGGTAGGTTTTCTTCATGGAATGATTGATGAGTGTTGACTTTTCTCATAGAATGTTTAGTAAATACCTACTTTTCTGTTCAATTTGTGTGTTTTTAAAATGCCTCCATCTTCTCCAAATTATCCATGGACACATGATGCCTTGACTTGCGTCAAATGATCCACAAATTACATTTCTGGGTAACTACATTTACTCTCCATTGGTTACCCATTACTGTTGACAATCAGGGCCACAATGAGAATTGCAGACTCCAGAAATACAGTACATGTCAGCTCCTAGTTGTAATGAGAATTGCAGACTCCAAAAAAGTGATCCTTGTGGCATCTGATCTCCTAGTTACTAGACGAACAGCGTAATCTCCCCTGCCCGCCCCCAACACACACACACACACACCAAACCTCCCAACCAAACCCAAAACTCCTATTTGTTGCCCGAGAATTTTGCTTATATCAAATACTACCCGAATATTACTTTGTGTTCAAGCCTGATAATCTTAATGGAACAAATTTTGTTTTGTTAAATTGTCAATGGCATATTTTTTCCATAATAGTTCAACAAGAATTTTTACTCAGATTTATCAGAAGAGTTGTTCTAACTCGATTTCATGTGATGCAGATACCAAATATTGGGCGTATTCCTTTTAATTCAGCTATGCATCATTGCTGCTGAAGGACTACGGCGCAGCAATTTATCTTCCATTGCAAGTTCAGTTCGCCAAACATCGCTGGCGACACACCATAGTTCATCAGGTTTTAATTTATAAATTATATAATTAATTTTTTCTATGCTGTCTTTATATGACACTATTTCCTTAAAATTTGTACAAATATAATGGCCAGAAATTTTCTCTGTTACAGTGCTCAAAACCTACTTGCAGGTTTTGTACATCAGAGGCAAGATAAACTCGGCACCTAATTTTGATCATTTACCATCAACAATGAATTTGCTTCATTGCCATAGTTTATTAGTCCTGTATCTTTCTGAGGTTCTTGTTACAAACAGAACAAATCCTGTAATGGGATTATGATGTTAGCCCTCTTGTTTTCATAGTGGATTCTAAGCAGTTTCACTTATACTTTGGACTCTTCCCCATGAAGAAAGGGGGAAAGAGTAACATCATCATCATTAACTACACCTTATCCTAGTTAGGGTCAGTGGCATAGCATTCATATTGTTAATTGGCTTTTTAGGTCACATTGACAATAGAAATCCATACAAAAGAACAATGAGGCAAAATTTTACTCTGGATCCCCTTTCTGATACAACTCTTTAGTGAATGGAAAGAGTAAACACCCCCTCCCCCTCAAAAAAAAAAAAAAAAAACACTGCACAGCCCCTTTCTCTCCCCTTTAATAGCCTACTTTCAATCCCCATGCACAAACTCTTATCCTTTTTTTTTTTTTGTGGGGTGGGTGGATCATCTATGTTGAATTATAGCTGTCAGACTGATATTTTCTTTTTATTTTCTTCCTTGCATATTGATTGATTTATCATCTCCAATTCACTATCGTTACAAGTTGTCTCTTTCTCATTCCTTATGTTAGGTCGAGGTATACCCGTTTTAAATGAAGAAGGTAACTTCATAACTTTGGACTCTGAGAAGGGAAGTTTTGTTTCTGATACATCAACCTCAGAGGTAACTTTTCAATTTTGCCATCATATAGCACTGTGTGTGTGTGGTTTTTTTTTGTTTTTTTGGGGGGGGGGGGGGGGGGGGGGGGAAGAAGGATGGATTTGGGGTAATAACACCAAGGGTAAACAGGAAAATAGAAACTTGGGAAATAATTTATTACTTTCTGAAGATTCTTATGATTGCCATAATCAGAACTGTCAACAGTGGTAATGATCAGATAGGTTAACTGTAGTGAACATGTTAACAATAGTGTTGGTGTAACTATTAAGTAATGTATGGCCGCAAGACCATGTGAACCCTATATGGGAGCATGGGATTTGATTTGTTGCCCGCGTCAAATCCGATGGGAGCATTGTTTTCTTTATTTAGATTTGGAAAATAACTGACATACCAACTACCAAGCCTTTATTCCATTAAGTGGGCTTGACTACATGAATTTTAACTTTCCAATCATTTCTATCCATGGCCTTATCTTTTCTATAAGGCCCATATACTTGATATCAAACCTTAAGTACAAAATTTCTATTAAATTTATGCTTGCGTCAACACTAATTAAGACGTATTCTACACACAGTAAACCCGACGTAAAAAAATATGATGTCTTCCGAGATTTACTTACCACCCATGTTTGGTTGTATTCCCCAAGGGCTTGTTTCTATGGTTATGTGTAAAAGCTGAATCACATGGTAGTCTATTCACATGCTTGTTATGGCATGGATATTCATATCCTCAGATATATGAATCTCATATCATGTGGAGCAATTTGAAGTGGTTTCATGATACTAACTCCATTATGGAATACTTTGTTTATCTAGTCACAAGCAACAAGTGGAGTTGGCAAATGCACACTTTGCCTTGGTAATCGCCAATACCCAACAGCCACACCATGTGGTCATGTATTCTGCTGGTATTGCCCCCACTGACCCACAAATTTTTTTTTTTTTTTTTTTAATTGGTCTCAACTCATTTATTTTCATATGTCTGACTCTCACTCTCCTCCTCCGCGTTGTTTTTGTAGGAATTGCGTAATGGAATGGTGCAACGAAAAGCCCGAATGCCCACTTTGTCGTTCTCCTGTAACACATTCGAGTTTGGTCTGTTTATATCATTCAGATTTCTAGTACCTGATTATGTTGCAGTGCTAAACAGGAGAACAACATTTAAGGAATTGCCATCAGCATAATAACAAGGAGATTATATAGGTGAGGGTCGTCTTGATCAATTTATTTATTTATTTTCTTTTCCGGATGGGCAAGTGATATGTGTTGTGCTGCAGTCTCTATACATGGCATTTTTTTTTTTTTTTTTAATCATAGACTTAACATGCATGGAGACTCTGACGTCTTTGTCTAATACTTGTAAGCCAGTTTTTTTAGTTCTTCTGGGAGAAAAAAAAAAAAGAAAAAAAAAAAAGGGATAAGTTCTGTGAACCCAACAACCCTTAGCTGCACTGTGTCCCCTTTTCCACTTATATCATCTGTTCCTCAAGACGACTGCAAAATGAAATGTGCCTGCCGTTTGATATTGTATTTGTAGAAGCCACCACCGGGGTTTTGTTGAAAACTGCTTAAGGCCATTTGATTTGTGAGTCAGTTTTCTTCTGTTTGTATTTTTGGATTTAAGTTTTCAAATTTGTGCTTGAAAAAATAAAAATTGAGTCTATCGTTTGATTTTTGATGTCATTTTCAAAAATTTGAATGAAAACACAAGATGCCGTTGTTGGGTAAATTTATTTGTGTTAAATGTGCTAAATATTTTTCATGTATGTAGCATGTGTAATATAATTATTTTACATATATATTCATTATTCGTGAAAATGCATATGTTGAAGAAAGTCGAGTTAGAAAATGGGAACTGAAACAAACACAATGCGAAAACATTATCCATTTTTTAGAAAATAAATTCTGTTTTTAAAAAGCAACACCACCTAGTTAAAGTCAAACGGTGCTTTTTCTTTCTTTTTATTTTTGTTTTTAAATCAAAATTTAGAACGAACACGAAAAATTAAAAAACAGCACAAAATGAAAGACTAAAAATTCTTAGTCATGGTGAATTCTCTGTTAGCACCTGCAATTATTCATTGTTCGAGACGCATAAGATCTGTATATCATTTATCAGAAGGGTTACATCATACAATTACAGACCACAATCCTACTATCAAAGAGAAATGCCCCAAAATAAATGACATAACATCAGCTATCCTATCTTCACCAAAATCACAAAAAGCATGATTGTAGTTCCATGTTAAGGAGCAACCTGTATGTGCTGACAAGATTATGTGCCCCTCGGCATGAAACACCCCCCCCCCCCCCCCCCCCCCAGAAGCAGCCTGTAAGCAGAAAAAATGAGGAGGAAATTCATGTCCAATTGTCCCCAAGAAGAAGTTGGGGCAGGACCCAAAACGTGTTTGCTCGTCAATCACCAAACTGTTAACAGATTGCCATTCTCACGTTTCATTTATTAGATAGGGGTTGTTGAGCTTGAGCAGTCAGCAATGGGCTCGGGCTGTTCCCTGGGTCCGGCTTCACCAAGACGTTTAGAGCTTTCATCCGTTGCAGCTGTTTTCCTGCAATAGAGGGAGAAAAACATGAGAGGTGAGATTTTCACCATGATCCCATTAGTCTGGTTCGCCCAAAGTAATCAAAGCCGGAAATTGTTAAAATTCATGGAAAGGGAAACCAAAAATAGAACTGAAGTTGGTATTGAACACCTATCCTTCCAGTGAAAAACCCAGAAACAAATAATGGAGAACTACGAACAGTAGTTTTGAACAGATTATTAAGAAGAGATCCAAGCTTAGCTGACTTGAAAATCTAGAACCAACAAGGTGACCAAAGAAAAAATAACTGCATCTCAAGGAAAACGATAAGCAGTTCAAACTTTTGGGCAAGATAAACCACACAACGTATCTGAGGAAGTTCGGAAAATTTGTATACTAAATCACCCTTTATTTATCAAAATGGCGATAAAGAAAACCAAAATTCCATTTAACTTGAAATGTAACTTTTGGTAACCAATGAAGCACATCGTTGGGCTCGAAACCTTTCATTCTAGTCGTGATATTCAGTGTCAGCTTGTCAAGCAATTTATATACAGATATATCTGTATCTATATGTATATATCTGATCCCCCTATATGTTACTTTAGTCTCTTCTACTCGGGACAAACAAGAGAAGTCAGTTGTCTGAAGATAAAACCCTTGAATAATGCTATTGATGCTTTTAGCTATTCACACACTGAAAGGTGGACGACAAGACATGTAGGGGGAGAAATATTCATAAGATCATCATCTCCATCCTGCAGAAGTTAAATGACTTCCAACATACCAACCAAGGAAAGACAACATGATGGATAAAGTTGATTCCACACACATTATGTTGATAGCTTAAAGGTCAACTATGTTGCTTGAACATATGAAAGTTGTGTGCAATTATCCAAAATTTCATTTTCTATACAAAAAGAGCATGAAAAGTTTAGAGTAACGTAAAGAAAAGGATGAAAAAGATAGGAAGTAATCCATTTCTATTAGCATAAGTCTTTTTTCCTAGAGGGAAAACAAGCATCGCTTGATAAAGAAATTGACTAAACAAACACCGCGTTGGTCATAAACAGCCAAAACTTTACCAATTACCCTTGCAGCCGCGAAAGAGAGTACATTTTATTTTGGCTGTGGACCACCAAGCGTATTGTGCATGCAAGTCCATGCAATTTGAATGAGATTATCATGGTGCTCCATTTGATCTCCCAGAAGTAGAAGCTAAAATTGTAGAGCATGTAGAAATATATGCAGGATACAGTCCATCTTAACAGTTAACTCCTAGTGGAAGCCAATGCCCTAGGTCGTAGAGACTCGTTCTTCTTGAAAAAAGGAACAAGTTCTATCAACTTAAAAGCATTGTGTTTCAGGTTAACCATGGATCAGATATGACCACGGATGGAGATAGCTGGAAATCTAGAATTTATGTAGCCAACACACCTGGTGGAATTGGCTTGTGATAGTTGTAGGCTAACAGGGATCAAAATTGGGAAAGGCAATACCCGTAAAATTTTTTAATTTATATTGAGGCAACACCAGGTGGACTCAAGAACTTCACTGAGAAGGGGCAGTATAGAATTATTTAGGGAGGGCAAAGGGTTTGTTTTAAAGGGGGGAAGGGGTGACAGTACATAATCCCTGTCAATAAATTAACTAAAATTTTGAGGGAACCTGGATGGAAGTTTTGCAACTTAGGGCCATGACCCTTGTTGGTCCCGTACGTCTACCAGTGCAAGAAGTATGAACACTTTATAATACTGTAGATGTAAATGGTACTTGTAAGCATCAACCAATTTATTACTTGCAAATTCTTTATTTTGTTTTTGACTGGGAAGGAGAGGGCCATTAAATAAACTTCTGGTGCTAGGAAAAAGGATAATATCTGCCAATCATGCATATGGTGAATCTACTGTTTTTTTTTTTTTACATATTTTGGGGTGTTTCTTTATTTGGAATACTAAACTTAGTAAAACTTATTTCCATTGTAAAAGATGTTTTCTTTTCCCTCAAATTTACAGTTTTCCTATGCAAAACATTATGAACCTGGAGTGAGGTTAATCCTGTCACAAGAATAAGTTTATTCATAAATTAATTCGAGAAAAGAAGGCAACGAAGGTAAGAACAGCAACCACTTGTTACCTTCTTCAATTGTTAGCTGCATTGCTCTTTTCTCCAACTCAACTGCATGTCTGCTCAGTTCAGCAGGTGGCAAACTTTGAAGCACTGGCGATGTTACAGAGAATAAAAGATAAGACTGAAATTTCAAATAGGCGAGATAAAACAAATAGTATTATTAACTGGTATAGACAAAAAATGGGAAGACAAATACGTCAAAACAATTGAGGCCAAAGACAATATATAATTGAATCTGGATGCAAGGACTTACTCTGGATATAATCCCGACTAGATTCATTGCATTGCTTCAAGAACGTCTGCAAATGAAGAAACCTTTCCTGTCTGTGTTGATCATCAGTTACTGTAGGATCAAATGGATGACAGACCTCTGAGCTGAATTTAATGCCATTGAATTCAGCAGCAGAAAAGCCATTTCCAGGCTTCCCAAGAGAAATGGGAACTGAAGGTCCGCCATGGGGAAAGGTCATCATGGAACTCATAAGATTTGGCCTAAATACAGAAGTGAAATACAGATTGTTGTCTCTTATCTGAGTTTGTTTTGATGGAAATTCAGCACTTGTGTCCATAATGTTCTGAATTCTTCCTTTGCCTGATTCTGATTTAAACTTTATCTGGCGAGCCATAAGATGCCCATTTTTACCATTTTTGCTCATGGAAGTGTCAAAATGAGGGCTTAATGGGCACTCAGTTGTGAGTTTCTTGGTTCCAATAACTTTGGTTGCATCGGCAATGGGTCTTCCCTCCAGGACACGGGAACCTTCTGAAATTCTATTATCATTCTGGACATCTCTTAGCGGCATCTTTTTTATTAGAGGCGAGTGGCTACGGTTAGAAGCCACGAAAGTCCCACTGCTGCCCAACTCATTTTTGTTTATTTCAGAACTGATCATTATGGAATCAAAATTCCCAATTCAACCTGGAGGAAATTGAGGAGGAGTTCAAAAAGAGGCAAAACCACAACATGATGAAAGATAAACCAACAAGCCCCTAGCGCCCCCCCCCCCAAAAAAATAAAATAAAAATAAAATAAAATAAAATAAAATAAAATAAATAAACCAATGGGCAAGGAGTGAAAGACAATTCGCAATCCCTACCGATAAACCAAAGACTACATAAACATGTGATTTGCAAACACAGTATGGAAGCAAAAATCAAGACATTACTGTTACGGCCGATGCTCAATTGTAGTGTAGCGCAACCTAATTTTGTTAGGTAGCTTTTTGTCAATTTCTAGATACCCAGCACAACTCGATTTCCGATTACTACTACTGCGCCAGCCGTTTTATTGCTTTTAGCGGATAAAAGCTGAACAAATGCTCAATATCCAACAAGTAAGTCTTGAGCAATCTAAAACGTCACTCGCAAACAACTAAAATCCCGCCGTGTTTCAAAAATTTATTCAGGCTAAATTTTCAATCAGCCAATACGTTCATCACGTGGCTGTATCTGACATCTATCTAATTCGTCTCAAATATATGCAGCAACACAAAGAAAAGTAGGCCTTCGATTTAAACTTTCAGATAAATTGCCCTAAAGTCTCGGTTACATGACCCAAAGCGATAAATTCGAGAAAGATCTAGAATCAATCGCAAAGTTAGTCTCTGACTTAGAAGGGCGGGATCTAAGAGGAATATTCCAGAAGTAGCTGATTGGATATTGTCGTACAAGTAAGAGCAGCCGAAGAGACTTACCTTGCTCTGTAACAACAATGGAGTTCGCAATTGATCGAGAGAGAGAGAGAGAAACAGAGATAGAGAGACGGATGCGTTTTTCAAAAGAAGCGGCTTTGGCTCCAAAGACTCAAGAACTATGAGTCTGTCTTCGGCATTTTATCATTACGGCCCAACGTGCAAACGGCCCGTAACCGAGTTGGGCCTCCCTTATGGTTATGAGAAGGTGTCCTATTACATCATCTTTCTGACATGCCCGTCCCAGTTTATTATTATGCTTAGGAATTTAAAAAATGCTATTCCTACTCTAAAGATTATATAAAATAGTTAAAATATTATTTATCTAAAGTGATAAAGTGAGGCGGTGAAGCGACGTAAAATGGTGACACGCATGATTAAAATATCTCTCACCTAAAGTGATAAGGTGGCAAGAGACGGTGAGGAACAATGAAGTGAGGCAGTGAGATGTGATGAACATTTTTATCATTTACGATATATTGTGTAGCCTATGAAGTACTTATAACATGATTTTAGGAATTTATATTAAAAAGAATAAAGAGATTAATTTAAATACATGATAATGTATAATTAACACATTTTAGAATTGTGGATATATGACAATTAGTTTTTCATAAATTTAAAATTAAAATAAACTTTAGTTTAATTTAACTAATTGTTATTTGTTCACTATTTAAATACATGATAATCTATAATTAAATTGTAATACTATATTATTAACATGATATTAATTGGATTTATAAGGAAAATAATTTAAATTACTAGTTATAAAATAATAAAATTGTGATTTAAAAAATAAAAAGATATAACAAATTTGTAATAATTAAATTATTGTTGCTCAAATACAATAATAAATTTATTCATGAAGAATGTCATCTTTGTTTAGAATTTATAAGAAAGAGAATGATTAGAGAGGGTATGGCACTTCACTTTCCTATAGTTAAGTCAAACTTTTGAATTTGTTGAAAACTTTGACGTAGTATTAAAATCAGTATTAGAAGCATAAATTTTTTAGAATGAGAGTTCATCTATTTATAAAAAAGTAGCAGTATTTGTGATAAATATTCATGGTATTCTAAGATTAACATTTTTATAGATCATGCTTATCCTTTATAGAATTCTCAATGAAATTTTTAGATATCAAAGTTATCATGTTTGTGTTTTATTTGAAAATTTTCTAATATGGGATTATTGGTCGATTTTCAGGAAATTCAATCTCCTATAACTAGTTTATAGTCTTTGAGAGTACTAACGGTGTTTAGGAAATTGATGCAATATTGTGTTTTCGAGAAATATTTGGGTCTCTTAAAAATGGTATTTTGGACTTTTGATTTTTTTTTTGTCTTTCAATGAGTTTTTATCTATGACACGTTAATTGGTCTCATTTTTTTCTTTGGGTTTTCTAATGAAAATAGTAGACTAACAATGTTCGTGATAATTATCTTAAGCGTTTATTTGATATTTTCCAACGAGTATTAATTCTTCTAGGAGTTATTTTGCATGTAAAATTTTGATTGACTACTCGCTATTTATTGTGCCTTCTAGGCTCTAGGTCAAATCCTCATTATATAACGAGGTTAAGGAACTGTTCTTTTCGTATTTTAGTTTTGAGTTTTGAGTTTTGAATTTATTTTTATTTTTATATTTTAAATATTTATTTTGAAATTATTAAAAATACGTTATTTTTTAACGGTCTGTAACATTTTCTACATTTTTAAAAATTTAAGCGTATTTGTGATGAAAATAGTCAAAACGAGATTTTCTTATTTTTAGTTTTGTGTACAATTTTTTTTTTTGGTGTGTTTTGAAAAAAACATTTTTGAAAATAGGTTAGTAATCATGTTTTCATTATTTAAAAAAATTAAAAATTAAAAATGAGACGAAAACAATAAAAAGAACATAACCTAACTTTTTCATTTTTCAACGTTTGACATCTTTTTGTGGGCAATTTTTTAGAGCTTTGAAGATTTATTAGAAGTTTGATTTTCATCCCTCTTGAAGAATGTTTTCAGTTTGAGTTTCTTTTCTCTTGGGTTGAGATTTGATTTCACTTCTTTTTTTTATCCTCGCGATCATTAAAGTCACTTTCTTTCTATTTCTTCATTACTAGCAATGACCCTTATTACTTCAACTTGCTATATATATTCATTGGTGTGTACAAATAAGTTGGCCAATGATATTGGTTGCTTGAAAGTAAATAATTCTTGTAAAAGTATTGATTTAGTGCCTTGAAGCATTGTTGTGATTGTCACGTCAACATGCAAATCTTAAATTTTTAACATAGTGCTCCTAAAATAATCTACATATTGTCTTAAAATTCTTTATTTCTTTGTGGGATACTAAGTAAATAACTAACGTCTTTCTTACATTGACAATTTATAATGAAGGCCTTTATGTTGGTCCTCTAGGGTATATTTACTCAAGAGGGGGTGAATTGAATGATTAATTTTTTTTTAATTTTAATAAATATAATAAATTATATTTGAGATTAATAATAAATGTAAGCAACAAGATATAACAAAAATAAATACAATGAGGCACAACATAATTTATAGTGGTTCGGTGTCTTTACATGCACCTAGTCCACTCTCTCAAGGTCTAACCACCCTTAGGGTTCCACTAAAATAATTTTACCAAGATTTCCACACTAACTCACATTGGAAACTAGATACATATATAAATTACGATGGATTTTAGGTAATCACTACACTAAGGTTTTTTTCTTACCTTACATTGGAAACTAGATTCACCTAGATTTTAATGGTTCTAAGAAACCTATACAATCCACAATAGTAATTTAAATGTTATAAATAATTTGTTCACACTTGAACACGAATAAGCAATTAAGAACAAATTATACAAGACAATAATATTTAAATAAATAAATAAATTTATAACCTCAAATGAAAAAGTTCGGTTTTGTCATAGAAAAATTAAAGAACTTTTCTATTCTCGTCTTGTGGCTCTTCGATGGATGTGCAATAATATTTTGAGAGTCTCGGATTGCTTGGATGCTTCGCTTGAGAGCGTTTGAAAGTTTTCGGGTGTTTTGGATATGCAACGGAAGTACTTGGATACTCAAAAAATGAGTTTGGGGGTATTTATAAACATTTTAGCCACTAAAGAAATGGTTAATATGAAATTTGAAATTCAAAAAATATGTAAACTTTCTCAAACAATAAGAAAACATGTTTCACCTTTAATTCAAAATAAATTTACTTTTTGCATGAGAAATCAAGATTTGAAAATTCAAGTATAAGTTTTTGAGACATAAATGATTAAAACAAGAAAATATATCTAAAAGTAATCTCCTTTAATTCAAAATAAATTTACTTTTTGTATGAGTAAGAGAAAACATGTTTAAAAGTATTTTTTTTAATTCAAAATTTAAAAATTCAAATATAAACTTTTGAGATATAAATGATTAAAATAAGAAAACATGTCTAAAAATAATTTTCTTTTAATTTAAAATAAATTTACTTTTTGTATAAGTAAGAAAAAACATATCTAAAAACAATTTTCCTTTAATTCAAAATTTAAAAATTCAAATATAATCTTTAGAGATATAAATGATTAAAACAAAAAAACATGTCTAAAATCAATTCTATTTTAATTCAAAATAAATTTACTTTTTACATGAATAAGAGAAAACATTTATATCATAAAAATATTTTTGTTAATCATCAAAACTTAATTAATATGAGCAACTTAGCTCAACACTTTATAAAATATTTTCCTAATTATTAAAAAAAATAAATAAATACTTCAGTAAAACTATAAAATTAGATTCGAGCATGGTTTGTCAAAGTTAAAGAGAAAACTCGACACATGATAACATCCTCCCAACCATGTAACATCATGACTAACTCATAATTGTTGTACCATGAAAATCAAGAGATTTTTTGAAGAAAAATTAAAAGGCTCGCGGCAGTGTATCGTAAGCCCCATTGCAACAACAGCCTTGTCTTAAGGCAAAGGCTGCAAGGCCTTCTCCTTGCAACAAGGGCCACAAAGCCTTGTTGCAAGGCCAGCCCCCATTGCAGCAATAGTCTTGCCACAAGGCCAGCCTTGCAATGAATCCTTATTTGGGGTAATTTGGTTTTGCAGTTGCACGTCTTGTGCATGGCTCATCCAACAACTGACACGTGTCAACACCAGGAATCCTTGAGAAGCATGCCCTATAAATACCTAGCTACAAGACATTGAAAAGGGCTTTCTTCGATTTCAGTACAACTTTTGACTACATCTTTATTGTTTTAGTGAACAATTACCTGGATCTAGTATTGACTTAGGCATCAGAGGGTTGTCATGAGTGAGGATTCTTGCGAGCCTTCTAACTCATTTTTTGAGTATCAGCAGAGTAATCTCCTTGCGGTAAGATCTTTGTGGTGAGGAGGCTCGTGGCGAGGAGGTTTATGGCAAGATCCATGCAGCGAAGGTGCTTGCGGCGAAATCCTTAAGGCGAAAAGGCTTGTGGCGAGAAGGCTTGTGGCGGGATCCTTGTGGGGAGGAAGCTTACGGCGAGATCCTTGTGGTGAAAGGGCCTGTGATGAGGAGGCTTGTGGCGAATCCTTGTGGCGAAGGTGCTTGCGGTGAGACCCTTATGGCAAACTCCCATACGACAACATTTCTCATGGCAACCCCATTTTACAGGACACTGAGCTCCAGTAGGTCCCATATCATAAAATTTAATTGTTATATTTTGGTAATAACAATTTGGCGC
The DNA here is from genome assembly GCF_014633365.1 of Diospyros lotus. Classification (NCBI taxonomy): domain Eukaryota; kingdom Viridiplantae; phylum Streptophyta; class Magnoliopsida; order Ericales; family Ebenaceae; genus Diospyros; species Diospyros lotus. The sequence goes on from NC_068341.1 coordinate 9,511,233, forward strand.
CGTCTGTGGAAAAACAAACAAAAAGCCAAATTACGAATTATTACTAATGGCCAACACGAGAAGTAATTGCTGGACTCGCTCTTAAGGCGGGGAGTCTTACCCACCCCCGCGACATAGCCAACAGCCAACTAGAGCACATTTGCCTCCACAAGGCTCTCATCAACAAGGGAGTACACAACTAGCTCCTTTGAATCCTCAACAACAGGTGGACCAACTGTCACCCCTAGGCTTCCTTCATCCATTTGAAATTAATCAGCATAGGCATCCTGAACAACCAGGCACTTCACAACAGGCGCTTTCCATCGTTCCTTGGGAAGCTTATGAAGCTCTACGACAACAACATACAGAGGGAATGCATGCATTACGGGACATGGTGGCGATCCTCCAAAGTATGAATCCCCGCATAACGTTACCTGTAACACTAGTAGGGTTTGTACCAGAAATTGCTTCACCAAGGATGACCCAGCTAAGAGGTGATGAACTTAGTTCTTATAGAGAAGCTATACTTGATACTCAGTCTCGATCTTCTCCACACCAAGGAAATCAGTCAAAGCCTCTGTTAGATATGAGCCCTAAAGACCAATTCTAGTGACACAAAGGGATTCGATCTTGTAATTCTTTAAATATTATTTAAATGGCAAGTTTATGTTTTATTTAAATTGCAATATGATTTAAATTATAAAACATATATCCATTAGTATAATAAGGAGTGGATACCATTCTTAAGCGTTAAGAATACGAGTTACAGATAATCCACAGTTTGTTATACTATAAACATGTCCCTGGCCGTAGAATTCCTAATCTGGATAATAGAAACTCGTAAAGGCCAGCACATCGTCTTATTCCTTATTCAGTATGAGATACTGAAAGATAAGATTGGTGAGTCTCGTGCCATTCTGTATGAGATATAGAAGGAAGATGAGTGAGTGCTCGTTACAAGAACGAGTTCACTGAACAAGACTGTTAACATTAAATCACATTGGTTATTTCTCACGGGTCAATGATTTAATGTTAGCTGCGATTTTACAACTAGTCCTTAGACCTAAGATGACATGGATATTTGTGTATTGGTGAATTAGGATATCAACGATATTATGTGGTTGTTCTAATCAAGGATAATCATACGCATCTATGTGCTTGATTCAGTGATACATGAGGTATGTGTGCATCAGACATAGAATCTATCACCTCAAAATTTATAAGGAAGATATTCTATGCGATCCAGTAATCACTTGACAATAAATCCTTGGCCGAGGTAATATGACGATGGAATTTGTTTTATACGGGTTGTGTCATAATTAGTCAAGATTGATTTTTGTATTTGGTCATATGACGAGATTAAGAGATTCGACCTATTGACCATGATCTCATATCTTGTCGGGATATAAGATGATAAAAGGACCGAATTGCATGGTAACGTAGTAAAATGTTCACAATGCCCGTTTCACAATAAATTGGGTAATCATGACATATTGGTAGATGTCACTCATGATTTACGAGAACTAATTATTGATTTCTTGTTACCAATTTATTTGTGAACCCAGAAAATCACACCCAAAAGAAATCACTTTCAAAGAGAAAATAGATAAATTAGTAATTTTATAATTACTAATAATAGTACATTTATTTATAGGATAAATAAGAATAATTAAATAGTTATATTATGAATATAATTGTTTAATCATTAATTGGGCTGGGCCTTTTGCTAGTACATATTAGGCTTGGCCCAATAGCACTATTAGATTCAAGTTAACTTAAATGATTTGGGCTTGACCCAATTACATTAAATAGAATGGGCTTGAGAAGCTCAACCCATTTAATGTATATATAAGCTCTCAATCTCTTCATTTACTTCACTTGATGTCTTCTTAAATCACTTGAAGGTTAAGAGAGTTTTGAAGAAGTGTTCTTGAATCCAAAGAGGTAAGTTAGAAATTTTTGTGAAAAAATTCTTTACTTATCATTCTCTTTGAAATTCTTGGATAGAAGTGATTTCGGGTGGACCGACTCGGCATCCTACACTTGGAGGATTAAACGGTGGGAAACCTAACGGTGAAATTGGATTTCGTTAAAGAAGTAACATTTCGTTTTTGTTTCCAATTAGTTAAACATAATTTCTGAAAAAATAGGATACCTGCAAACTAAATTTTAATTTCCGCTGCACATATGATAAGATCTATATAATCCCAACAGTCACTACCACTAGGACGAGCACGAGAACAAAGTTATCAAAGAGGAAGACAAAGTCCTACCAGGGGTCCCATCCCAATGAATATATAAGTTGATAATCACACTACGACGAATATACAAGACACTATGAAAAGCGTGGCAGAAGAAATGTTGGAACAGAAGAAGTTGGTCCCGATTGCAAAGGAGCAGTCAAGAAGGAAGTCCCCCTTTACCGAAAATATATTAGGAAAATCTCTATTGAGAAAATTCAAAATGTCCTAGGTTCCCCTCTACAATGGCAAGGATAATCCTGATCTAGAACTACAAATCTCTAATGATGTTCCATTGGGGGGAGGGGATGACAAGATTATGTGTCGAGCATTTTCATTGACCTTGTCACAACATGCCCGAACTTGGTTCAATAGTCTATCAGAAGCATCCATCTCCTTATTTAGGTAGTTGCGAATGGAATTCATCAAAGCCTTCGTAATTAACACAATTGAAAGAGCAAGAATGCAACGCATCTCCTCAGTATCCGACAAGGGGGCAAAGAGACCCTTCGCCAATTTGTGGACAGATTTCGTAACACCACACTAGAAATTCGTGATTGCCAGTGGAAATGGCGGTATCAGCAATGTTACAAGGAACACGTCTAACTTCCCTGCATGAGTTACTATCTCTAGACTCGCCAAACTCCTTAGCAGATCTGTTTGTCAGGGCAAATAAATACATACTCCATGCGGAGGTCATGCAAATTGTGAGGATAGAGAGCGAAAGAGAAAAGAACAAGACACTGAAGAAGACATTAGGCAAAGGCAGGAGAATGTCAGAAGGCTAGACGTGGACGCACCCCAATTCAATCATTATGCTCGACTCCTTCAACGAAGATTAGCCATCCTAGCGACTATAGAGGGGACGGGGCTGATCAGGCTCCCAAAAAGGGTTGATTGGCTAACGGGAAGGAAGCAGAACGAATACTGCCAATATTATCAAGCTCATGGCCATGCCACCGATCTATGCCGCAAGTTAAAAGATAAAATTGAGAAGCTCATTCAAGAAGGGCACTTGTAGAGGTATGTGTGAGAAGATTAGGAAAATGATAGGAAACCACGAAGAAGAGGAGACAAGCTCGAACGACAAGAGACATGCAACCACGGGCAGCAAGAGAGAATGAGAGACCATGTGCAGAATCCCTTGGATAATGAACCGACTCAATAGGCCATACACGTCATCTCGGGTGGTGAAACTTTAGTTGGAGACAACTCTTCTTCTCGGAAGGCCTATGCCCCCCTAGCCTACCAAGTCAACTATGTGGGGGAGATCAAGGAAAATGAAGATCCCATTACCTTTACGCCTAATGACCAGGGGGATGTAATTCTCCCACATGATGATCCGATGGTAATTTCAGTTGTCATCGCCAAGCATCCAATCGGAAGAGTCCTAATAGACAGTGGTAGTTCTGTCAGCCTAATCTATTGGAATTGCTTTGAGCATATGAGTATTGCCCACAACCAACTCAAATGAGTTTCCTTACCCCTATATAGTTGCACTGGAGAGACATTTCTAGTGGTGGGATCGATTCGACTGCCAATCACAATGGGGTCTGGACCTCAAAACATAACGCGACATACCAACTTCATGGTAGTCAAGACCATCTCGTCGGCATACAATGCAATCATAGGTTGCCCCTTACTCAATGACATTAAGGCCATAGTCTCCTCATACTATCTATTGATGAAGTTTTCTATCCCTTTGGGCATAGGGTAAGTTCAGGGAGACCAGCGGCAGGCACGCACTTATTACATATCGTCCACAAAGGGAAAGAAGAGCGAAGAGACTTCCGCCATTGTTGAACCAACCGCATAGGGTTGATAGACAAAATTTAAAAATGGTAATGTTTTTTCATTTTGAGTGAGCACGCTTTAAATTTACACAACAATGTAAGCCCCCGGTGACATTTTGGACCTAGGCATGTGTAACCGGGCCATGTAAAAAAAAAGATATGCTTATACTCTTTAATGCAATACATCTCTACTTTATGTGCATTCTCTAATATGTTTTCCAGGGCCTAGGAACAATCTCCTCGTCAAAATGATTGGCCCGTTGTCTTACCTAACGGGATAACACGGTTCGCACAATCGCTTCCTCAAAATGATTAGCCCATTGTCCTGCCTAACGGCTTGGTAACGCGGTTCTCACAATATCTTCCTCAAAACGATTGGCCCGTTATCTCGCCTAACGGCCCGACAACGCGGTTCACACAATCCCTTTGTAAAAAACGATTAGCCTGTTGAGATGAATTCTTGTTTGGGGCAATCTGGTTTTGCAGTCGCACGCCTCGTGCATTGCCCATCCAATAAATGACACGTGTCAACACCAGGAATCCTTGAGAAGCGCGCCCTATAAATACCTATCTATAGGACATTGAAAATGGCTATCTCCGATTTTGGTACAACTTTTGACTTCATCTTTACTGTTTTGGTGAACAATTACCCGGATCTAGTATTGACTTAGGCCTCAAAGGGTTGTCGCGGGCGAGGATTCCCATGAGCCTTCTAACCCATTTTTTGAGTATCAACAGAATAATATCCTTGCAGCGAGATCCTTGTGGCGAAGGTGTTTGCGGCAAGATCCTTGTGGAAAAAAGGCTTGCGACGAAGAGGCTTGTGGTGGGATTCTTGCGGCGAAGAGGCTTGTGGCGAGATCCTTGCGGCGAGATTCTTGTGGCGAGGAAGCTTGCGGTGAGATCCTTGTGGCCAGATCCTTGCGGCGAAGGTGCTTGCAGCGAGATCCTTGTGGCAAAAAGGCTTGTGGTGAGGAGGCTTGTGCCAAATCCTTGTGGTGAAGGTGCTTGCGGCGAGACCCTTGTGGCAAACTCCCCTATGACAACATTTCTCGCTATAACCTCATTTTACAAGACACCGAGCTTTAGTAGATCCCACATCATAAAATTTAATTGTTATATTTTGATAACAACAATAATTTTGTATGTGATCACAAGAGGATTTATTGTCTGGTTTCTAGGAGATTGAAATTGGTTTACAGTCTCTGAGAAACTGGAATCTTTTTGAGATTATTAACAATGTTCGAGAGACTTGATCTTCAAGAGTACTACTGTGTTTGGAAATCATACTCTCTGCTCTTGGTTTTTGAATTTTTTGATATGTTAGTGAATTTTTGTGTATGATGCTTCAAAAGTAATTATTAATTTATTAGTGTACAGTAAAGGGGAAGGCATGTGTAATTAATAATAGAGTAATTCTATTTATCTAGGTTAGAAATTTAGTCTAGGTGACATCTTTTTATTAGAGCAACTCCAACAAGAGTTGCCATTTGAGGTGTTATCCCAGTAATTGCCGAAATGGCACCCTAAAATAGAAAATTTTCACTCCAATGGGAGTGACATATAGAGCTTCAAAAGGGAAACAATCCTGTTGCGGTGCAATTTTTACAACTCCCGAAGAGAGAAAAATGGAGGTTGCATTTGCTAACAGTAAAAAATCCAACGACCATATTTTACATTCTATATATACATATATTTACCTGAAACAGGGGAGGCGAGACAGAGTAAGAGAGAACCAGAGGTACTGACCAGCGAGGTAGCAAGCGATGAAGGGTCGGAGCCGATGAGGGCGATGAAGGGCCGGAGTCTATGAGGGTGAGGCCTAGGCCAAGGCGGTTAGTGACGAAGCGAGAAGAAGGCGAGGGAGAGCAGCACCAAGCAAGAAGGAGACGACGACCTATGAGGGTGAGGGAGAGACAGCGACTGGCGAGGGCAAGACGACGAGGCGGCAACCAACAAGTGCGAGGGACGATCGATGAGGCTGAGTTGTGAGGGTGAGCCGTGAGGAGCAGGAGGCAAGAGAGGCGTAGATAAGAGAATGAAGGTTCTGGAGGTGGAGGTGGAGGTGGAGGTGGAGGTATGTATGTATTATATATATAATTGTTTTTATTTTAGTTAATCAATTATTAATTATATATAAAAATATTTTTATTTTAGTTAATTGTTAGAATTTAAATTAATCATTAGAATTTATTTTAATTTATTATTTTATGCTCATTCTTTAAATTGATTATTTTTTTTGGTTTTTTAAGATGGATTCGCAATTTGACAGTTCTTTCACTGATTTGCTTATGAGTAACACCAATTTATATGATGATACTATGCTGCCCAATCCTGCAGTATTGGTGCCAGTACAAGATGAAGCTGTTTCAAGAGTGAGAAAATCGCAAAGGACAAAGAACTTATCTCAAGAAGAAGATAAATTAATTATGTCTGCGTGGCTTAACACGAGTAAAGATACAATTACTGGAAATGAACAATAAGGCGGTGTTTTTTAGCATAAAATATTGAAATACGTAGAACTTCATGGAGGCAATTAAGAAGAGTATTCGCAAGTTTCTATTAAAAGTCGTTGGATTGATATAAATGTAAAATGTGTCAAATTTGTTGGTTTTTATAGTCAAATTGAAAGACTACGACAAAGTGGACACATCTAGTAAAATAATGTAATAATTGAGCTTTTTTAGATAGATACTACTATGATTTAATATTTGAACTATTGACTGAATGATTTCATATGCTTTTCAAATTGATGAAACAAAAGAAATGTTTGCTAAGATCATTGGAAGACCATTTCAATACGACCATTGTCAGAATATATTAAAAATGGACTGATAATCTCACTAGCAATAAGAGAGTAACAACCCATTCAAGTGGTAGTCCTGCTAAATCAAATTATGTTGAATCTTGTTATTCAACTCCACATTTAGGGGATGATACTGTCCACTCCCAACCTCAATAGGCCATTGGGCAGAAAAGCTTTGAAGAAACAACTTAAAAACAAAGAGAAGCAATTTGGGGCTGAAGATATACTAGATTATCACCACTGGAATCAAATAATGGAAGTGGAACGCCAAAAATTGGAACGGCGTGAGAAAGTGTTTGCTTAATAGGAGATAGCATTGGAGCAACATCGTAAACAGTTAGAAATTAAAGAAATGCAATTAGAAGTTGAAAAATGGAAGATAGAAGTTAAAGAAAGGAATAATGAATGGAAAACTAAAATGAAGATCATGAAAACTAACACTACTTGTATGGACCCAATTTTTGCAACATATTGGAATAACTTGAAGATGGAGATTATGAAAAAATGGGGTTTAACTTTTTAGTCATTATTTATTATGTTGTTATTATTCATAAAAAACTATGTAACTTGAAATTGAAATTGGAGTTTGATTGCTATTAAAGTAATTGTAAAATTGAAATACAACTTGAAATTGAAATTGGAATTGAAAATACAACTTGAAATTAAAATTGGAATTAAAAAATACAACTTGAAATTAAAATTGAGAAAATTATTATTTGCCATGGCGTTCCCACAAATGTTCGATAAGATCTGATTGTAGTTGAGAATGAATCTCACTGTCCTTAATCTAACAATGGGTTTGCATGAAGTCTTCCAATTCTGGTATATATGCATGCGACACTTTTACAGGCAGATCTGCATCGTTTCCATCAAAGTCATTGTTACCAATATCTTTTTCATCCTCAATGACCATGTTATGCATTATTATGCACGCTTTCATAATATTTGCAAGTGTTTCTTTATCCCAAAAGTGTATTGGTCCACGCACGATTGTAAAATGGGTTTGAAGTACCCCAAATGCTCGCTCTATATCTTTTCTTGTCGACTCTTGTACTTTAGCAAAATATTTTTTCTTCAAACCTCGTGGGCAAGGAATTGTTTTTACAAATGTCGACCAGTTTGGATAAATACCATCTGCTAGATAATATCCCATTGTATACTCATGGCCATTAATTGTATAATTTATTGGAGGAGCATGACCATTAGCTAATAATGCAAAAACATGGGACCTATCTAGAACATTTATGTTATTCAGCGAATCAGGAAACCCAAAGAATGCATGCCATATCCAAAGATCTTGATAAGCCATAACTTCCAAAATGATTGTTGGTTCCTGACAATGACTAGTATACATACCTTGCCATGCGGTTGAATAATTTTTTCACTTCCAATGCATACAATCAATACTCCTTAACATGCCAGGAAAGTCACGTTGTTCACCTATTTGTAGCAATCGAGTAATATCGCTATTGTTTAGTGGCCTCAAGTAATGGTCATCAAACTCTGTAATAACAGCTTTCACAAACCTTCTTAGACTATGTATGACAGTACTTTCTCCAATTCTGATGTATTCATCCATAAAATTTGCTAGTGTTCCATATGCAAGAATTCTATAAGCAGTTGTTATATTCTGAAAGGATGACAAATCAAGAACTCCAACGGCATCTGTTGTTTGGATGAAGTATGGATCGTGTTGTTCAACCTCATTTGCAATTCGGAGAAAAAGATGACTACTTATTCGAAATCTCATTCGAAAAAAACCTTCATATACACAAGGGGTAGCAAAATAGTCGCAGTAGAGTTTTTCGTGGCCTTCAACTCTACCATGATTAATTGTTTTATGGCTTGGAACGGAACCATGATGCCTTCTTACTCGTCCATAACTAGACCCTTCTAACCTTCTAGTTGAACCATACAATGTATCTAATTGATTATCATCTTCTTCCTCAATATTGAAGATTCCTTCTAAAATATTAGAATAACGATTCATATAGATGGATGAATGAAAATATGAGAGAATAAATGATTTTATAGAGAAAATGTAATATTGATGGATGAAAACATGAGAAAAATTATCATATTTATACATGAATTTGAAATTTTTGAATTTTTATTTTGATGATTAAATTTTAAAATTTTAACATTGATGGTTGAATTTTGAAATTTGAAATTTAAAATTTTAATTATATTTTTTAATAAAAAATATTAAAATGACACCTCTATTTGTAACCTACCTAGCAAATATAAAATTCAAAAATGCCATAACACTATTTAAGATTACAAATTAATAATTTAACACCCAAAAATTAGAAGAAGATGCTCTTAGAAAATAAAAAACTACACAAAAAACATAAATACTTATACCTTTTGATTGTTCAATAAGAATGTGCAATGCCCCTGGTGTTTTCAAAGTTGATCGGCGGGGCAGGGGTTAGGGTTTTGTAACAGGTGGAAGAAGAGGAAGGAAGCTTCAAAGAGGTATTAGAAGTAGTAGTAGGAATGAGCAGGACCTTGGGAATACCGGTGAAGCTTCTACATGAGGCCACCGGCCACGTAGTCACCGTCGAAATTAAGAGCGGCGAGCTCTACCGAGGGAATATGGTCGAATGCGAGGACAACTGGAATTGCCAACTCGAGAACATCGCCTTCACTGCTAAGGTACCACTATTACTACTGGTAGAAGTCTACTTACTTCTTTGGACATTTATATTTGCTTTGCTTTCCGAGGAAATTTAATTACTTGACTGTATGTTGAATTATCGTTTGTTATTTGTTCAATTCATTAAGTTGAAGTACTTCAAGTTTTTTCTTCATATCTTTTTTTGGTTAATGGGGAGGTTTGGTTGCTCCTAATCTTCAATTAAATTTAACTATGCGTACCTCTTGGGTGTGCCTTCATTAGTCATTAGACTCTGTCTTTTCAGATCTTGTACAGGCTAACTGATCTGAGAGCTTAAAGTTTATGATTTAGATTGTTATAATTGATAATTCATGTCTCTTGTCGAGCTTAGATATGGGAAGCTATTATTTGGTATGCAGACGGTTATTCATATGAGGTGGAAAAGGAAATACGGTAAATGAGGCTTAACAGTTTTAGTGCCAGAGTTAGCGTCTATGAACCTGGCAACGATCTTCTGCTATAGCTTGAAAAGACATGCTTATAGAATGAAAGGGAACACGTCGGAACCGGAGGAGAACATGGCAGCAGGGTTTAATTTTGTTATTTCAGGTCCCCATGTTTTTTATTTCAATCAAACCCTTTCCCCAATTTTGAGGTCAATGTCGTTACCAATCTTATTTAAGCTACCTTGTTATTAATAAATCTTGACCATTATTGAGTTTGGTTTTGGTTTATTTTCTGTCTCTACTTTTCTTAATTATTGTCAAAACATGGAGAGGCTTCTATTAAATGTTCAGAACCAAACCGTTTAACCCCAAACCCTTAACCAGTTTGTAATGGATACCAGAAGTCACACACAGATAATATTCACATAAAATGTGAGAGAGAAAGACGGGGAAGGAGGGAAATTGGGAACTGCTCCACAGAGATTGTTATAAGACAAGTTCCTAAATGTTCAAATAACGTTTTCACAAATACCAGATTAATCAATTAGATGTTTTCAGCCAAAAACTTTGATTCAGAAAAGCAATGAGGGAAAACTGCAGATGTTCAAGTTGAGGGAGTTTGGTAAAAAAAAAATGAAGGAATAGCCCTAGCTATTGTAGTTCAGCTTCCTACTCATATTACATGACAAAAACAACACAGTTAATGAATATACAGTAAAAGACTAGAAACAGAGTACTCAACAGAAAAAGGAAAATCTGTGTTTTGGCACATGACCAGAGAATGGTGATAGGATAAATCCAACATCTAAAGGTTTGGTCTGCAACAAAATTTCTTCAGAGATGTTATTTCGCAGGCCCAAACTCAGTTTTAATGGGAAACCTTAACTGGTTTGAGCCTGGAGATCAAATGGAAAATTTCTTCATGTTTTGATAATGATATAAAGGGAGTAGAGAGATTAAGTAAGAAAAGTAGTGAGAGAAAGTAAACCAAACCCAAACTCAACAATGGTTAAGAGTTTTTAAAAACGATGTCATTTAAATAAGATTTGCAATGACATTAACCTCCAGATTGATGAAATGGGTTGATTGAAAGTATCAATAAATAAATAAAGCACACGGATCTGAAATAACAAACTTAAACCCATAGTTGTCAAAAGCTCAAGGCGCACATTTATTAGATAGCTAATAGGGTGTTTTTATGGTTTTGTTCCTTCTTTTAATTCTTTTCCCTAGTTATTACTAGTTAGGTTTTAACAAGTCCATTAAAAATAAAAGCAACACAAATTATAACATAGGGCAAAAGGTGTGCATCTTGCTCCTTATGGTGACATACTTGTCTTGGAACCTAGGTGTGTGCCTCATATAGTGAGGCACCCTCAACTGAACCTTGTGCCTAGGTGTGCCTAAGCATACCTCGGCATGCTTCTGACCACTATGCTTAAACCACATGAGGTGTTTGTAAAAATGACCTGAATTACAAGGAGTTTGATTGTAATTTACCCTATTAAAGAGCACCACTAACCCAACATTAAGATACAATTAGATATTTATATGTGGATAATATATGAAATATTCATATTGAAATACCTGTAATCCAACTTAAAAATATGAGAGAATCTATATTACTAATCATATAAATATCACTCAACATAAACAAAGGCATTGCCAGTGCACAAGGCTTACTGCTTTTGTTAGAATTGGGGAGGATCTTTTTTATACTTAGATTTATCTTTACTTTGTACATAGGTTGTTTTCATAACTCAGATCCATAACCTTCCAATTACAAAGGGGCAATCTTGCCATTATAAATTAAATATTATTGAGAATACAGGAGAAAAATTAACTTTGTTTTGGAGTTATAATTAGGCTTAATTTGTGTTTCTTTGTATATCCAAAACTTTATGGACACATATCTATCAATGTCCTACAAGTGTCTAAAAATGGAGATTGTAATAAAAGATTATAACATGCAATTTAGCTGTCCAACAATTATCCCAACATGTCTGATATGTTTGTCAAACATGGGTGCAATGCCCAAAATTAAGCATCCGTGCTTCTTTGGTTGTCCCTTTCTTATTTAATGTGTTTCGTTCATCACTGCAGAATTAATGACTGTCCATTTTGTTCAATTTCAAGTATCGTCATTCCTCTTATTTTTGGATGATTGGAATTATTTTCATCCCATCTGTGTTTTGACTTGGGGTTTCTAATAGTGGCCAAATTCTTAATATTTTGTAGGATGGGAAGGTCTCTCAACTTGAGCATGTTTTCATCCGAGGTAGCAAAGTCAGGTACTGTCTTCTAATCTTGATTTTGGTAGTTTGCTTGCTCACAATTTAATTTCTTTTGAGTTGTTCTGCTAATAGCCATATTTTTGGAATAAACCTGGATTCCACTCAGGTTTATGGTGATTCCAGACATGCTGAAGAATGCTCCAATGTTCAAACGGTTGGAGTCCAGGATCAAGGTGCCTATTCTGATATATGTTTTTCTCTCGTAATAGTAAAATTCCTTTAGTTTTTGTGTTTCATTTTGCTTACCTTCTTGAAGGGCAAAGGCTCATCCATTGGAGTTGGCCGTGGTCGTGCTGTTGCAATGCGCGCTAGAGTAAGTTTCTCTTTTGTAATTGAATTGAAAGTGTAATGTTATGAGTGCTGTAGTTAATTTACATGGAGAGGCAACCGTATATGGCTTTGACGCGATACATTTAAATATAACTGCCAAACTGAATTTAGGACGTTCAAACTGCAGTCTGTCTAACAAATTGTTGAATCCTTCCTTAATGGGTCCCGCCTTACTATCGAACTGGTTCACTATGCAGGCTCAGGTTGCTGGGCGTGGAGCTGCACCTGGTAGGGGCGTCATGCCCTCTATAAGGAGGTAATTCATTCCGGCATCTCATTATTATTCGGCTCTGAAGTATACACATTGGTGTAACCATTTGAGTGATGGCTTCAGCTAAACCCCTGCTTCATAACCCAGAAATTGATGTAAAATGATAAATTGTCAGTTTTGGACCTTCGTGTGTGTTTGTGAGTTATATGTACCGGTCATATCATTGACAAATTCAACTCTATTTATTAATACCGGCGTTCGTAAACTGTTGTACTTAGTCCAGAATTGGCTGTATTAAGCACTGATTTTGGCATTAACCGACCTATAAACTCATAAAAACAGCTCTGCTTCCTTGTGCTGGCATGGCAATAACCATTCGTGGTGGCTTGCCTGTCTTGTCTCAGAAATTTAGTTTCATCTGCAGAGGCTAAATTTTTTTTTTTTTTGGGGGGGGGGGGGCATGACGACGCGGATGCAAAAGCACGTCCATGGTGAGATGATATTGAGGTGAGCCTTTGTAAGATAAAACCAGGTTTTGCTGCTTTTTCTTTCCCTTTTTGTTTTCCTATATCTTTTTCTGATGTTGCATTATAGTCCTAGAAAATATTGAAAAATGCAAAAGATGTAATGGAGGGGAATATGAAGAAAAGTACATAAACCAACAACTAGGTGATTGATCGAAGGACCTAATCCAGAACAAATATTTGAACCGCAATTTGGTCATAATGAATCGAAATAATAAATTAATTTGTTGGCTAATAGAGATGGCAATTTGGTCCATCCTTGACCCCGTTGATGATATTTCGTTGAATTAGTTTTATTATAGATGGAGATGGAACTTAAAATTTTGGGTTTTGATTGGTTGAGAATCGACTACTTGTGGGGCAGTGAATTCACCACCCACGTCTGATCTAGCTAGCTAGGTACAGTATGCTTTGCTTTACTACGCCCCACGGGACACCAATGCTACAACTTTTTACATCCATGCCCTCACCTCCTCGCTATAATCGTCGTTCACTTCGACAGAGTTATGGCGTGCAAGATACTTTTAAGACAGATTTTAATCATCTCGTGTTGGCTTTAGACGAGGTAAAGAGCCAATTTTAGTTCTCCACGCACACTTGCTCTTTCTTTTTTTCCAAGTTTTTTCACCCACCTGTAATTTCTTCTAACTTAAGACCATCGAAAGCCAACCCCAGAAAATGTGACTAGGCTTTGGGTCAACAATGGACCGGCAAACCTCTGTTTTTACCCTTAAACATTCAGCTGAGTTAAATATTACGTGACATTTGTTGTGTCTTGCACATTCCTTACTTTTTATGCTGAAACATAGACAAAATTGAAGTATTCATAATTAATAGTTACAAATGACGTTGATAAGACAGGCATGATCAAGATGGCAAGGACAATGGGTTGAGTGCCAAATTTCCGAATCAATAATAACCCAAGGTTATTTATCTACGCACACCCTTTCTATTTTCTATTTTTTGAACTTACAACCTCTTCTCACTTAACCATCTAAAAACAATATCAAAAAATCCTAGCTCCCACTTGGAGCTGTTATACGCCATTTCCGCTTCACTGTTCCTGGGTCGGGCTCAGTCCAATAGGCCGACTCAATCACACAGAACTCAGAAACTCCAGGTGACCTCGTCAAAGGAAGTCCATACACTATCGAAACCCGAAGCCCGTAAAGCAAGCACCTTGCGAGCTCTTGGTAAAGCCCCCTAGCGAGCTCTCAACGATCGACTAACGAACTCCCAATAAAACTCTTAGTTCGTTGGATCGCCTAGGTCGTTGGCCTAAGACCGCCAGCTCGCATAAGTGGTAAAGTTGCCGAGTAGTCAGAGATAGGGACTATTCACTTTATCTGCAACAGCCCATGCCCCTCGTAATGAGGATCCTACTCTCGATTTTGTGTAGATGATAAGGCTTGTTTGTTCCCCATTATGTAATCATTGTATTTCTATATATTATCTAAATTGTAAAGGTCCCTCGGTATAAATAAGAATCAGAGATATCATGAGGAATAGGGACAGAGAGAATAATGAGACACTGCCATTCTGAGAAAATAATTAGAGTGCGGTCGTGGAGTAGACATCGTTCTGGCCAAATCAGGTAAAAATTCTGGTATTGACTCACGTCTAAAACCTTTGTATTCTTCTTCTTAGCACTTTGGACTTACTCACTGCGGTTCAAAACGAATCAGGATCGGTTGAAATTGAAAGTCGACAGAGCCTATTCCGTCATAATCAGAGTATTGCTCTGAGATCGAAATTAAGAGTTATCAGATTTTCTGATTTAATTTTTTCATCATACTTTGGAACCAATAGGTGAGGGCGTTGGGACGGTATTAAAAAAAAAAAAAAAAATTCTAGGCAACACTTGACTCTAATATATATATATATATATATATATTCTACTAAAAGGTTCGTGTATTTGTTTTTAATAAATGACATTAATAATGACAAATGACCTGTTTATGACAAATGGCATTAATTTCTTATTTTAATTTTTTTTTTTTTTTTTTTTCAAAATCTTAAAACCATATGTTCTTATTACCCTTTCATCGTCTTCTAACTTTTTATCAGTTCTCCTCCTCTCAACTACATCTTCTGAACCTTTTGTCTTTGGTGTGAACTACTCTTAATTTTAACTTTTTATTTTAATTCTCTTTTTTTATTTTATTTTTTTCAAAATCTTGAAATCAGATTTTGTTACTACTCTTTTGTCTTCTTTGAAGTTTTATCAGTTCTCCTTTCAACTATCCGTTTCTCAAACCCTTCGTCTTTGCTCTGCGCACTCTTGGTTTCAACTTTCTATTTCCATTCTTTTCCTTTTTCCAAAATTTTGAAGTCATATGTTCTCAGTGTTATTCCATCTTCTTTTAAATATTGTCAGTTATTATCTTATGTTTTCAGCCAACCTTATGAAAAAGAATCTTTGCCTACGAGTACTCTTGGTGAAAACACTTCAAAGGTTTGATTTGTGTCTCTCTTTCTTTTTTTTTTCATGTGAACTGTTTTATGTTATATTTATTTTGTTTATAATTTATTACCCTTCCTATTATATATATATATATATATCAGTTCTCATCTTTTTTTTTTCCCTCAAATTTTGTAGTTATGAAAGTTTAGCATTTTTTTTTGTTGTTGCTTTTTTGTAAGAACTAATGAAAGTCAACGTGACAAAATCATTTCCAGAAATCAATGCTTTGAGGATGAAAATAACCGAACTATCATATCAAATTAAAGAGAAAAATCACATTCTTAAGTATTTAGAAGAGATTTGTCAAAAGATAAAATTTATATTTTCAATCTGCATGTCTATTTTTTTAAAATATTATATCATGAAAGAATTGATACCATTACTACATATTATGTTTTATGGATGACGACCCTCATCAATTGTGGACATCCAAATGTTTATTTGGATAGTGGCGAACCTGAGATTTTGGGGCCTTGAAGCAAAATGTAAAAATGGGCCCCAAATCGCAGCAACTAATCGCTAAAATTTGAAGGCTTGAACTTGAAGGCTGAAGCAAATTTGAAGCAGATCTAAAATTTGAAGCAGATCTGAAATTTGAAGGCTTGAAGCAGATGTAGATCTAGCCGACGAGGGCGAGCGACGGAGGGAGAGAGAGAGACAGTGCGACGAAGCCATGGAGTGAGAAAGAGGTAGTGAGCAATGGAGAGAGAGCCACCACCACCGTCCACGAGGGCGACCGAGTAGTGAAAAGCGAGAGAGCGAATGGCGACAGAGTAGCGAGATGAGAGAGAGGCAGCGAGTGACGGTTCGACGGAGCAGCGAAAGGGGAGAGCAAGGGTGAGCCACCGATGGCGAGGACGAAGGCGAAGCCAGGAGTGACAGACGAAGCAAGAGAGGCAGCGAAAGCGAGAGAGGGAGAAGAGCAGGGTGAAGCTTTGCAGAGGGGGATGAGAGGGGGTGGGTGGGTGGGCCTGGCAGTGGGCCCTTACAAGAGGGAGGTTTAGGCCCCTAAATAGTTAATAAATAGTTAATTTTTCATGGGTCTTGAGGCGGTTACCTCATGGGCCTTATGGAAGGTCCAGCCTTGGATAGTGGGGTAAACATTTGTAAGGAACTTCCATTAGAAGTTTGGAATTATGGGAAGGAAATATAGGTTACACTTGAGCCTGTTTGATTGGTCATATTTTTTATGAAAAATGACAACTTTTCATGTAAATTCTAGTTTTGGTGGTGTTTGATTAGTTATATTTTTCAGATAATTCAAAATTTCACTTTTGGTCACGCAATGGCTTATTCTCACTTTTGTTGGAAAACAAATTCTCAAGGGAGGGACTTGGAAAATAAATTCCAAGGAATTGGAAAAGAAGAAGAAGAGCGAAAGTGCGAAGGAGAAGAACGGTCGGCGGTTGCGAGGAGGAGAGGAAGTGTAGCCGGTGGTCGCAAGGAATGAGAGGCAACGACGAATTGAGTAAGCGAGAGGGCGAGTGAGAGTGATGGTGAGCAACTGAGGAGTGAACGAGGATGGTGGCAACGACAGCCAGTGACGACGGCGATGGCAGCAGGGACTCCTTCATCCTCAAGCTGGGTGTATGTATACATGTATATATATTTGATTTTTTTGAATATTTTGTATAGTATATTTGATTTATTTTTAGATAATTTCTTGGAATTCAAATACTAAAAGTTGAAAAAATATTACAATTTTTAGATAGAAAATTAAGTCAATCAAATATCTTCAATTGACATTTTTTTTGAAATTTAATTTTAAGCAATTTAACTGTCTAAAAAATATTTTCTATCTATACAAATTTTATAATTGCAATCAAACGCACGGATCTTAGATGCGTAGTATTTTCAGCCATTGAAAATCAGATACAAGAGGAAGAACTTACTGAATAAGGGCACTATATACCCAATTAAATCTATCTTAGTTAATAATTTTTTATTTAATTTTTTTTATTAAGATTTGTTTAGAAAATTGTTGTTTTTTTTATTTTTTTGAACTGAGATCCTAGTAGTTTGTTTAGTTGTTTATTTGAATAATTTATTTTTCGTATTTTGCATATGGGGATGTTCAAGAACCATATTTTGGACTTGAAAAGGAGAAAGAAATTGAAGGAAAGAATTGGCAACAAAATTGGACGAGAAAGTTAAAAGAGTTGTAAGAATTTTGTTTTAAATTACTTATAGTTCTATAATTCACAAAGAATGTTTTTATATTGTTTATTTGAATGATAAATAATTTAAATTTTGTAATTTGCTACTTTTAGGTGAAGATGATTTTGTTACAATGTAGGTAAAAAGTAAACGAATATCGAAATTGGTCATTTAAATGCTAAAGTTGCTTAAATTGTGAAACTGGGCTCAGAAGTTCACTTTACTAATGAAAGATCTGTTAATTGACTAAACTATATTAGGTTGTTCTTGATTTAAGGATATGATTTTGAAGATGTTAGTATTTTTGTAGTAAAGCCTGTGACCTCACCTCATTTGTGGTAATCAAATGATGTTTATTTTGTTAATTTTCATTAACTACGATTGTCTTTGAATATTTAGTATGAAATATGTCATTAGCTGTGTTCTTTGAATACTCAAAATATTTTTTGTTTGTTTAAATATAATTATCCTTTTTATTTGATAGTATAATAAGTAAACTACCTTGTCAATAGTTTGATAAATTATTATGTTAAAGAATTATTATATACAATAGTGTGATGAATACCTTAACTAACTCTTAATCATAAAAAATAAAAATAAAAATTTGAATTTGAATTTGAATTTGATTTTTTCTTCTTGTTTTAGTAGGAGGTAGTTCTTTTATTTATTAAGCTATTAAAGAATTTAATTGTCGAGTAATAAAATAATAAAATCAATGAAATTGTTATAATGCTTAGTTATACTGATAATACAACACAACAAAAATAAACATAAAACATTAAAAAATGATAAACAAATGATAAGTTGTATTCAAGCTATCAAACATTTAGTCCTTAATAAAAAGTAGTCTAACAAAAATTGATATTCATAATAATTGATAAAAATTATTGTCAACGTTCGGAGTTGGTCGACTCTAATTCGTAGACTCGCAATGAGAGAATGAGTACAAATGCAAAGATGATGAACAAAATAAAACCAATCACAAATCGTACGCATGGAAGTTTTTTACGTGGTTCAATCAGAATGATACTTAGTCCACAACTGTTCTCTAGTTATTCTGGCAGAACAATAGTATATCATTATTGTTTATCCCATACAATGGTGTTTTGATCCCTATTTATAATGTGGGGTGTTTATAATTTTCATAAAATCTATAAATGGAAAGATAATGTTGTGTGGGGGGGGGGGGAGGGAAGTGTCCTTATTAATTCCATAAAATTGGGAGCGAGTTTCGTATTACTAGGGATTTGATTCACCTCAGGTAGGGTAGGTGGGTTCCACTTCTGTTGATTCAGCGGCCTTGTTGTTACGTGAGATGAACGGTTAGACTAGCGAGTTGGAAGCATCATTGGGAGATTGTTTGGTTTCGCGATCTGACCTCGGGTCTCAACGACGTGTGACCTTTGTTCTGACGAGCTCAGTCTTGGGTCTATTGGACTTCAGGAGATTGGGTCGGCCTACTGGGTCGAGTCCAGCCCATACGAAGTGATCCGAAAAATACCCATAATAATTATAATTTATAACAATTTTTATAGAAGAAGAATCATAATAATCTATTTGGGATATACAAATATTTTAATTTATTATTTTTATTTTGGGTTCATTAGTAATATAAGATGTAACTAAATATAATGTTGGAAATTCAATAGTTACAGTTTTTAACATAGTTAACACAGTCAATTAAAAATTAGCTAATTATAATTATGTAAACTAACACATTAACCAAAACAAACAAACTATCTACATTAATTAACCTCATATTATTATCAAGTTTGAAAGATTACATTAACATTACTTTGACTTTGGAAACCTAGATTCGTGTAGTATTGTTATTGTCTTCTATCTTATATTTTATATTGATCAACTTTCTAATGCTAATTCTGATGTATATTGATGAATTCTTTTATAAAATTATTTCATTTCAAGCAGTTATTAATTTTACTATTTCAACATAGATGTTGTCCTTTGCGTGAATATTTTTTCAATGCATCGTAATTTATATTATATTATTATTTTATTATAAATTCTTTTTTTTAATAAAATTTATGTATAAATTTCTCAATAATCAAACTCATGTTATCACAGGTTTCTCAAAAATATCCACTTTATTTTTAGGTAGCGTCTATTAAAATTATTAAAATAAAATTGAAATATTTTTTGAATTAAGATATAGAATAATTAAAATAAGATTGAGAAGTATTTTAATATTTTTATTAAATTATCTAAAATATATTAGAGGATATATGTGTTATTTTTTTTATTTTAAAATCTAAATTATGTTTATTTGGAGGAGGAAGAAATAAGAATATTTTGAAAATATTAGTGATTTTTTTTTAAAAAAAATACATTAAAAATAAAATTTTATAATATTTTTTTGTATCTTATTTTTTATTTATATATTAATTAAAAAATATTATCCTTAAAAAAAAAACCAGGACAAAAGACATTGGGGTAAAGAAAAATCATTTCAGATAAGGGAAGAGAGAAAAATCAGAAATTGGGTAGGCGGAGACCGGCGTCAACTCATCCACCACTGCCACTGATTCAAAAAGAACAACCGAACAACACTGTCATGGTCGCTGAAGAAGTCCGTTCCCGTCCGCCCACGCACGCCGTCCACTCAGTCAGTGGTCTAGTCGCGCATTGACCAAGCTGCAACGGCAGGTTTTATCAATCTTAGTAGTTTTTCTCTTTCATTACAAACTTGTCTGATTTCTACGCAAAGTGTATTTTCTTATATATGTGGTCCAAATTATTCAAATCATAATTTATTTTTTTAAAATTATTTTACCCTCAATAGCCATCACTCACTCCAATAAAATATTATTATTTTTAATTACACCCACATATATATATATATATCTTAGACGTATTAAACACTTTCCCTCTTAGGCTCTTAGTCAAAAGTAATTTGTGGAAAAAAATGGTAGGGCGGGCCCCCCCGAATTTGGATCTTAAGACTCTTCTTACTTACTCTTCTGGAAATAAAAAGACTTAATTCCTACAATTAAACTTATTAAAAAAAAATTACTAATAAATACCAAAGCTATGAAATGAAATGATCCACCACCACCACCACCACCACTCGCCAGTGCCCCCCTGCGTCTTCTTCTGTGCGCATCTAATCTCCCCATGGAGGGTTCGATTCGGTGCTCCGCGAACTACCTTCCTCTCTCCCCCATAGGCTTCTTGCTGAGATCGGCCTCGGTGTACAGAGACATCACCTCTGTTGTCTATGGCGACGTTACTTTCACTTGGGCCCAGACTCTTGCGAGGTGTACCAATCTCGCTTCTGCCCTCTCCCAGTTGGGGATTTCTCGCGGCGATGTCGTCAGTCCCCTTTTCTTTCTTTTATCTCCTTTTTCATACTAACGGCCGGCGGTTGCTTGCTTTTTTTTTTTTTTTTTTTTCAATTCACCTTTTTGTTTGTTTGTTTGTTTATGAGTTGTTGCCCCGTATTGAATGATCTTTGTCTCTTTGATTTCTATATCTCTGTTTCTTTAATTAAAATTTCTAATACGCTCGATGATTTTCTATAACAATTGCTTGCTTTTTTGTATCTGTTCAAACTAAGTCGGACTTTTCTAGGAATAAGCTTGGGCTTTCTCAAACTCAGCTTTGCACTTCAAACGTTATTTCTCCTTTACTTTTGCATAATACTTCTTTGTTCCTTCCAATTCAATGAGAGGGATTGCCAGAAGTGGGCATTCATTTTATTCCATTATTGGGGTGGGGAAAAATAGAATAGCTGTTCATCTGTTGAGGCCCATATGGTGACTATCTGTACTTATATTCCGTTCAATGTTAATGCAAGGTTGATGTTGCATTTCAGTTTTCACCACCGCCTTAATTAGGAGTACATAGGCTTTAGGCTTTCTGATCATGCTGTATTATTATTAATCAATAATAAGGTTTGTTTAAAACTTCAATTGGATCTGGATCTGCATTTGTATGACAAAGGACATTTTTATCCCGATGCCAAAGTGATGTTTATGTTGTGATTTTCTTTCTAGATGAGAAATTCAGTGACATATGAACTTCAAGATCTCTCTCGATCATGTTTATGTAATTATATTTTGCAGTTTTAACATCTAAAATATATAAGCGGTGCATTGACTGAATCCAGAGAAGATGTCAATTATTTGCTGTTCTATATTCTGTGTGTGCATGTGTGAGTACTGAGTTTGCAGCGAGTGCTAAACTAGCTTGTCTTCGACGCATCCTACACTTTGGTGTGTGACTTCATGTTTTTGGGGGCTATGGGGTTTGAAGATAGAAAAGATATCATATTCTATATATGAATTTTGAGGTGTTATAAGACAAAAGGGGAACAATGGAACCACTTAGAAATAAGCAGTTGGGTCAGTGTTTATTGCTCTAGCATCCACAGGTGAAATATCACAGTAGTAATGTAGATTGGTCAAAGTTACACCATTAGTTGAACTACTTGGACCCACATGGGGAAGTCATGCTCGCCGGCATAAATTCACAAGGAAATCCAAACTTTAACCGGTTCCACAAGTAATCTTCACCGCTGAATGCTGCTGCTCTAGGTGTTCGTTTCACCTTATATATAGTATGGTAATTGAAAGCCATGGGACATCCAACAACCCCTCAATTCACTTGATTACTTGCTGATAACTGTTTATGCAATAACGATAGTTTTCCTCAATATAATTATTAGAACAAACCATGGAACACGCTTTCCATTTTTCGATTCTGAATTGATAAATACATTATCTTATCTAAAATTTGAATGCAAATGCTATGATGTCTGCTGCACTTTTCTCCACTCGTTCTGTCAATCTATATTTTCCCTGGACTTATTTCTTAATCTTTCCGCCTGTTATTTGGTTTGATCTGTCGACCCTTCTCATCATAGTTTCAAGACAAACAAGAATGCCGCTCTCTGCGCCTTTATAACCGTCTCTTATATCTCTTGTTGAAGGACTGAAGAAATATATATATATATATAAATATATATATATATATATAACACCTTTGATCATCTCATCATATGCGTGTTTTCATAGTCTGAGTCTCAAAGCAAGCCTACTTTCATTGGAGCAGGTTGCGGCTTTGGCCTCAAATATTCCAGCAATGTATGAGCTACATTTTGGAGTCCCAATGGCTGGCGCCGTTCTCTGTACACTTAATACTCGCCATGATTCAAAAATGGTCTCAGTGTTACTGAAGCATTCAGAGGCCAAAATAATATTTGTAGATCATCAATTTCTTGATGTTGCTACGGGAGCAATAGGAATTTTATCCAAGACAAGCCCCAACATCAAGCTGCCTCAGGTAGTCTTAATTCTAGAGTCCGATACATCATCTCATTCCACTAGAAACATGGTTGCAGCCAACTGCGATTTGGAATATGAGAGACTTTTAACGATGGGAAAACCCGATTTCGAGATCAAATGGCCAAATGACGAATGGGATCCTATTTCGCTTAATTACACTTCAGGCACAACCTCCAACCCGAAAGGCGTTATTTTTAGTCACAGAGGTGCATATCTCAATTCACTGGCTACTGTTCTTTTTAATGAAATGCCCTCAATGCCAGTCTACTTGTGGACTGTCCCCATGTTTCACTGCAATGGCTGGTGCCTTACTTGGGGCGTGGCTGCACAGGGCGGCACAAACATTTGCCTGAGAAATGTCACATCAGAGGGCATTTTTAACAACATCTGCCAGCACCGGGTGACCCACATGGGCGGTGCACCGACAGTTTTGAATATGATTGTGAATGCCCCGGCCGGCATCCAGAGGCCACTTCCGGGAAAGGTGACGGTGATGACAGGCGGCGCACCGCCACCTTCCCAAATTCTTTTCAAGATGCAGATGCTGGGGTTTGGTTTAACTCACGCTTATGGCCTAACCGAAACCTATGGTCCTGGGACAGTCTGCACCTGGAAACCCGAGTGGAGTGCTCTCCCACCCGAGTCACAGGCCAAGATGTTGGCCCTCCAGGGGTTGAATCATCTGGGCATGGAGGATATTGACATAAAGGATCCAACCACAATGAAGAGTGTGCCACCAGATGGAAGAACAATGGGTGAGGTTATGTTCAGAGGCAATACCGTGATGAATGGCTACTTTAAAGATTTGAAAGCAACACAAGCCGCTTTCAGAGGTGGGTGGCTTCGAAGCGGGGACCTGGGGGTGAGACACCCTAACGGTTATATACAAATAAAGGACCGTTTGAAGGACATTATCATCTCGGGAGGGGAGAACATAAGCACAATTGAGGTTGAGTCTGTGCTGTTTAAGCACCCGGCGGTTCTGGAGGCAGCAGTTGTTGGAAGGCCGGACGATTACTGGGGAGAAACCCCTTGTGCGTTTGTGAAGCTCAAGGATGGTTGTAATGCAAGCGCGGATGAGATTATTAACTACTGCCGGGACAACTTGCCCCGTTACATGGCTCCTCGAACCGTTGTTTTCGAGGATTTGCCCAAGACTTCAACCGGGAAGACACAGAAATTTGTTCTCAGGGAGAAAGCAAAGGCCATGGGAAGCCTTCCAAATCCAAAGAGGAGCACTAGCAAATTATGATATGTCATATTCCATCGCCTTCCAATTCCAAAGAGGAGCACTAGCAAATTATGATATGTCATATTTATGTGCCTGCCTTCAATATCAGAGTACTTTCGCCTTTAAACACTCGTTCTGTTCAAAAAATATAAAGAATTTTTTTTTTTTGAGATGTTATTAATAGTTACCTCTGCCAAATTCTTTTAGGGTTAACATGCAGGAGTTTCTTTGTTTTTTCAACACAGGTCTCTCAACAAGCCTCCTTTTCTTTTGTTACAACTGGCCGCATAATTTCTTTATTTGGGTAGCAAGATCTTCATAGTTAACATGCACAGAGCATACATAGAAAATAGAAGGAGAAGGAAGGAAGCAAAATAAGTTACAAGATGCTAGAAAACAAGAGTTGTTCACAACAAATAATGCAGACCTTCTTTCCTGTCCCTGCTTCGTTCTTTAATTAATGGATCAATGATGCTCCTCCATTTACCGTAGTCTATAGCGGCGCCAGCATCGGGCAAGGCAAATCCATTCACGAAGAAAAAAGGTGTCCCGAACACCCCCCTTGAACAACCATACTGCATGCATCGTAAAAAAAATAAAGTGGCAGAATGAAAATAGCATTCTTTTTTGGTCATTGACAAGTCCCAAACATACGTAACTGCTGTTTTGTGGGAAAGATGACTCACGCAGAATATCATTCAAATGGTCAGTCTTACCTTGAATGAAACCCTTGTCAACATATCGCTTTCCTTGTCTGTAAAGCCAGAGGTAATGACAGACTGGCATGAGTCACCAACGGCATAATCGCATGAGTCACCAAGTGCTTCGGTTGCCATTTGCACGATCTGACTTGTAATAGATGCCCTGGACATGTTGAAGGTTGGTTTGTTGTAGAGCCCCTTCTGTTTAATAATCCACAACTTTAGCCCACAGAGAAACTCCATTGACAAAAGGTTGAGAAAGGATGCAGCTTATTAACAACCAGGCAACCATACAATATAGGCAGCGAGCAGTGAATAGCCACAATTGGCACTTGGCAACATTCAGTACTTCAGATTTAAATTTCACAAAAAAAAAATAACTGTAACATCAGTAAATAAATTAGCTGCAATTTGGAAGGGTGATAAATTCAGTTCCTTCTAATAATGACGAGCAAGAATGCGAGATTAGTAACCCAAAATCGCATTACAGAATTTAGTTTTGCATACATGTCCGGAAATGCCTTTTTGAGAAGCCATTAATTGCCCTGACAAAAGTTGAAAATTAGAGCTCACTCTTCTGCAAACATGGGCCTGCACATGCTAGAGAGGCTGCTTCTATTTCAGCACACCAGGGCGTGAAAATAACTCGCATCTCACTATCTAATTCTGCCTTGGTTTATGTGAATATTAGACTGGAAATAAATCTAATATCCCTACTCATTGTGCTGGGTTTATATGACTGCTATATTCGATATAAATCCAAATGCATTCAAGCAATTCATGCAACCTAGAGCAACCAATAAACCTGTGAAAAAGCTAATCTAGGGGAGTAATACAACAAAATGAGATATCTCACATTCTTCATGTAGTGATGACTGATTCTTGTAAGTATAATTTACAGGCACACAAGCATGGAACAAGCTTCTGAAAAAAAAAAAAAAAATCATTTGACTACCCTCAATGAAATATATTTATTAAAACAAAATTGATGTAATAGAAACAAAAAAGGGAAGTCATATAGTTGTTAGCACAAAGAACTGATACTTTAAACCGTCTCTGTTGAATAATAGATGCAAACCCCTCAACCAAGTCAAAAATTTATTTTTAGAAGCAATAATGACTGGAAGAAAAAAGTAGTCTTGCAACTTTAGAGTTCACATTCTCCATTAGTTGATTTTCACATACAAACATAGCATTCTTTGTTGCTACAGAAGCCATGATTTGGAAAAGGAAAAACTTGAACAAAACAGGGGTCTCTAAAAGAATATAATGATGAAAGTGAACTTCCTTGTAAAGCCTTACCCTCAAGTAGTATTCTAGAAAACCTAAGATGCATAAAACCTAAATAGGGAGAGATGAGACCCACCCTGGAAGATGTTAAATGCCAACTAAGATTGGACATAGTTGGCAAACTAAACTTTCCCAACATACTTTCAACTCTGAAGGAGGAGAGGCTAACAACTTCCTTCAAAAGCCATCTTGCCTAGGTGAATAAGTACTCAAGATGATGATTGAACTGACACATTGTACAACAAAACCCTTGATTAAACTCAAAGAATAGCTTAGATCGATGGATGAGATATTCCTCAGAGGAACATGTTTCTTGCCTCCTCTCAACAGAAAGGGCACTCTGTTCATTGTAGCACTTGGCTTCCACACAGGAGATACACTAGCTAGCTACATGATTTTATAGTTGTGCGGCTTGTGCCATATTCTGGAAGGGCCACCTTAAAAAATGGTCATCCTGTGCGATCAACCTTGTCCCTTTGTTAATGTGATGATATTGAATTATTTGATGAGAATAGCTACATAAAAAATTTCATGCCTAGCTAAGCATGGCAATAGAATGGGGACTGGAGGAGAATGTTATGCCTTAGTAGCTAGCTCTGTCCACAATACACTTAAAGATCTAAGTAAACTGGATGATCAAATGGAGCAACCTTGTGATCACTTGGAACAAGTGGTCAGTTTATTAGCAGTGTGTCACAGGACATAAAGGAAACTGAATTTTTTTTGTTGCTACTTATTGTATTGCTAAAGTCTTTTATTGCTTTTAATTGTATGTTCATTTTCCAGCTAGGTAGTTTGTTAGCTAGTACCGCCAGGTGTAAAGGTGACTAGAATAGGACAAAATAGTTGATTATAGGAGAGTTGATCTACTGTGGTAGCACCTGTAGAACAACTATATATGCTCTTGAATCCTATGGTAAGAAACCATTGAGAATCAATCAAGAAATCTGATCTCTTCTTCTCTCAAACTTTTCTCTCTTCAATCTTTCTCTCTTCTTCATTCTCCCTCCGTTCTTCTTCACTGTTCTCCAGCACACCCTTCTAATTCACACTGAATTAGAAGAGTTGCTATTGTCACAGCATAGCAGTGACACAGTGGTTCGTGCTAACAAGGTGTTTGCTTAGTGATGTTAAACCTGAGGGGTAGTCAATGTACTTTGCCCTTTTAGTACACCTATCAGTTATTTCCATGGATAAAAAGGAAAGGACACAAAACATGCAATATAGAGAAACCAATACTTCAAACATATGGAGAAACCAATGTTTAGAAAAATAATTCATACAAATTAATGCAGCCAAGCCTGATGATTTATTTTGAAGCCATCAAATTAACACAACGACGATGAAAAAAAAATGTGAATCATAATCTAGGGCTAAAAGATCTAGTAGCCGGGTACAGACAGAACCTAGTAAACAAACAACTAAGTTAAACTATATCAAATGGAATAGTGTGTCAAAATCAATGAATTTGATCAAAACATATCTGATTTTACAAATCTCTGTAAATACCAGGCTAAAGAAACAACATGGCAACAAAATGCAGAACTTAAGTGGACGAGTTTTAAATAGTAATTGACATGAATGAGAAATTTGCAACTTCTGAGGATATATGTTCATGGTACTGAAAGTTCTTACCTGGCGCTTAAAGAATAACTCCAACAAGCTGTATGTGGCAGAAGAATTCATCTTATTCACAATATGCAAGGCACGAGAAGTAGCAAAAGCATTATCATGATAACTGCAATTTCCAAGAGTAGTTTATTAACTGGTACAAAATCAGAACATCTTAATATCAATTTTCATAACTATGGGGAATATAATTATTCATATCACTAGATAATCCCTCCGCTAACACCAAACACCCCGCACCCCCCCTCCCTCCCCTAAGGCCCACCCACCTGCCCATCCAAATAAAGGGTAAAATATAGCATAAATTTTCAGATTTCATATATTCGCTTTCAATGAATATGAGCCACAAAACTCAGTAAAACAATTATGTTCATGATGCATGAGTAAAAAACAAGTACCATGCATAGCAAATCTACAATATTTTATGATGCTTAGTATTAGAAATTAGACACCAGACAATAAAAAAGGAAAAATTACTTATATCTTCAACATTTTCCTCTTAGGTCCAGATGATGAAATAATGTGCAATGAGATATAAAAAAATTGTAGATCTGAAGGTTGCATTCAAGGAACATTATGCTTGCATGTCCTGACAGTGACAAAGTAACCATAAGCATGGTCTAGCAAGTTTATGCTACAATTGCAATCTGAATTTGTCAATAAAAAGAAAAGGAAACCAAAAAAAAATATGAAAAAAAGATGTGAAGAAAATAAAGCTAATTATTTATGGAGATTCCATTTTCATCATACAGAGCTATTTGTTAATTAGTTATAAGTAATTTCTTTCTTTTCCTCTGAGATGCAGACTCAAATATGATTCCGTGCTGAATATAAAACAGGCAGCGAGAAAGCCTACTAATAAAGGCAACCTCAGTATTACAATAACGTGGTATATATTTCAGAAGAAATTCTGGTTTATCAGCAATGATTAACAGTGCAGATGACAACGGCAGCTGTTTCTGAGCCCCACTTTAGTAGTGAGACGAAGGAAAATCCATATTAAATGCTCAAACTAACAGAAAGAGTTTTCCATCAACTATCAATTATTAAGGCAGAAAACCTTTCTTGGTTACCAACATCAGATAACAGCAAATTCTTTCAATTTGCAAATCCACCTTAAGTTTATGGATCATGAAACAGTTTCCCCCAAAGCATGTCAGTCCTCCATGCAACTGGTCTTTTCATTTTCATTTTAAATTCCGGAAAAAGAGATAATGGAAGATGGTACTTGAGCGAAAACATGGGATTCTCCAATCTCAGCAACTCTGAAAGCGTCAATCGACCTCAACGGAGAATCGAATTGAAAGATTCAAGCCGTTTCGCCCCGCTTGGTGATCAAGGACCGAGAAAGAGGGGAAAAGGTGAGAAATTAAATCTGGAAACAAAAAATTCTTCTCAAACAAATAACTCAACCAATCAGCATGAACCCAATCCTCATCTTTTTCCAATCCTTTGCTTTAGTTGTTTTTGCTGTTGTTAGGGTTTAGCAGAGAGAAGGGTAAAAGCGTAGAGACGAAGAATAAATGGCTGAACTACTCACGGTAAAGGGAAAGGATGAACGAAAAGGGAAACGCGAGGAGCATAATAACTGAGAGCTTGCTTGAGAGGAGGCCAAGCGTCCCTGCTGTCAGGGCAAACGGGGTCGAAGAAGGCCTCGATCGTGATGGTGGAGTCCACGCTGCAGCTCCCCGGCGGCAGCTGCCCGTCAATTTCGTACACAAAGCCGTCGAATCTGGCCGGCGGAGTGCTCTGCGCGCCGATCATCCATCCCCACGGGCTCAGAACCAACCAAGAGAATACCAAGACGAAGGAGAACGCCGCCATCAGCAACCAACTGGTCTTTTGTTGTCTAGCAGCTCTGACTCGAGATAATATGTTGCATCCACGGCCACGGGGGACTTAAAGGTCAGCGCCCTCTTGGTTGGTTGGGAGTTGGATTAAGGAATGAAGGAAAGGTGTTCTGATGATAAATATCTCAGATATATGTCAAAATGATAAAATAATAAAATATTAAAAAAACACGAAATTGTTATTTGCGCCGAGGCAGATAAAATATCTGCATGTCTGCGTCGAATTATTTTATTAAAAAAATAAAAATAATATTAACTAATAAAAATTAAAATTGAGAATATTATTATAAAAATTGAATCATGTTCAAACACGAACTCCCTTCTCATAATAATAAATAAATGTTTGGATGACTTGAATTATTCATATTGACTTTATTATGTGAGGTTGAAGGAGGAACGAACATAAAGGTCATTTCAACTCACCTTTCACCATCTCCATCATTATTATCATTCTTCACCAACATTCACAAGGGCTCATTTCTATTCGCCTTCCACCACCTCCACTTCTCTCAACCTCACTAAAATTGAAAAATTCTTCTATCCAATCCGCTTCTAAGCCATTTGATATCAGAACCCAATCGATTCTACCCTTTCCATGTATTCAAAAGCCACAAAAAAAAAAAAAAATTATAGATTTTTTGTCTCTGCCACCCTCAAAAAATCCCATCTACGTTGCTCAAAATCCAAATATGACCCCACTACCGTGTTAATAAGGTCGAAAACACTCGAGATTCAAATTTTCATGTTGATTGGATCAAAATTGACATTGCACGCGCCATACACACCGATTATCAGAAGTCTACGCGTGCCGTCTATAAAACACTCGTCACACGCTCGCCAAAGGTTGAAAATGACCCAGTGAACTGTCACGCTACGTTAGCAACATCACCCAATCCCAAATGGTCACGTGTCCATCTTTGCCACATCATTGCCATCATATGTTTATCAAGTCACACCACGTTACCCATACCTAGTTTGCCACGTGTCCCCACTTGCTACCACATCACCTCCAACACATGTCTGTCACACCACGCCATGTCAGCAACATCTCCCAATCTAATTCTGATACGTGGTCATATTATGTTTCTTAAATTACATTCTAACCTCTACAGTTTTGGAAAATTCTATTTTCCCTACCATTTTTTTTAAAAAAATTACAAAAAAAGCCCTACCCTTAATTTTGATGTTCGAAATTTATTTTTGCTATTTATTATTATTTTTTTATTTTTTTCCCAATTCAATTTGAGTTCTAGCACAAAAAAAAAAAGAAAAGAAAAAAAGAAGAGAAAAAAAGAAAAAAAAATAAAAGAGAATAAAGGAAAAGAACCAGAAGAAAAGAGGAGAACAAAATGCCTCTAAAAACACAAAATTGACAAAAGTGAGACATTTGTGACTTGAAAATTCAAGAACTAAGAGCACAAATTGAACAACTACAAGCACAACTCAATGCTCCGGAGAATCGAATGAATCGACAACAAAGAAGTGACTTTGATTCCAATACCAACATCGATGCTGAAAACCTATTTGGAATATTGCAAGAAGAAAATGATAACTTATTATCATCATCCTCTAAAGGTTCTAGATCTCGTCACTAGCAAAAACCTTACACCCAACCATTAAAAGATCTGAGAATCAAACTGGATGTTCCCGAGTTCAAATGACACTTACAACCAAATGACTTCATTGATTGGTTACATACTATTGAGTGAATGTTTGATCTAAAAGACATTCTTGATGATAAACACGTCAAGATTGTCGCCATCAAATTAAGGAAGCATGCATCGATCTAGTGGGAAAATCTCAAGCGCCAACGAGAATAAGAAGGGTGAAGTAAGACCAAGACCTAGGAGAAAATACGGCGAGAGCTCACATGTAAGTATTTTCTAGATCACTATAGACAAGAAATGTTCATCAAATTTCACATTTTTCGACAATGAAATTTGATTGTTGAAGAATATACAATGGAGTTTGAACTACTCAAAATAAAGTGCGCCATCTATGAGCCTGAAGAATAAAGTATCACCCATTACCTTGGAAGATTAAACTCTGACATAGGTAACATCGTATCCCTGCAAAAGTATTTTACTATTGATAATGTTGTTAGATTAGCCATGAAGGTAGAAAAACAAAAATGCAAGAAAAAGTGTTGTTAATTCTTGGAGAACCAAAGAAGCGACAACCAGTCGAGGGAATCAAAATTCACAAGCTCCAATTACTCATAAGACCAGTACCTCAAAAGATGTTGTCAAAGAAGCTAAAAAGAACCACCCAAATAATCCAAACACTTGAAAATGTTTTAAATGTCAGGGATATGATCATATTGCTTCTGATTGTCCAATAGAAGAATCATGATCATAGTAGAAGAAGAAGTTCCTGACGTACCCAAGGAAGAAGAAGTAGATGAAGATGTCGACCCACTTCAGTTTGATGAAGAACTCATCTCAACTAACTGTGGAGAGTCATTAGTGGTACATAGAAGCCTTCACACTTCTCTCTCAATCAAAGAAAATTGGCTCCAACATAACATTTTCCATACCAGGTGTACTTCCCATGGAAAGGTCTGTAACCTCATTATTGATGGAGGAAGTTGTGAAAATGTAGTGCCAAACTATATGGGCGAGAAGCTCAACCTCACTACTTTAGATCACCTGCATCCATACAAACTACAGTGGTTACAGAAAGGAAATGAGGTAAAAGTCAACAAACGTTGCCTGGTGTCATTTTCAATTGGGAGAAAGTATCAAGATGAGGTCTGGTGCTATGTTATTCTAATGAATGCTTGTCATCTACTATTGGGATGCTCTTGGCAATTTGATCGATGAGCCATCCATAATGGATTTGAAACACCTATTCCTTCAACAATGATGGAATAAAGGTAAAATTAACTCCAATGCAACCAGACGAGCTCATTAAGAAGCCAGAAAGCTTAGGTAAGATCATCTCCCTAGTCACTTATACACAGCTTAGAGAATTGCATGATGATGCTAGAAACAGTTTCCTTTTCCTACTAGTAGAGCAAAATAAAGCAACTAAGATTCCTAAGAAAATCTCCAATCTCTTCGAAGCATTTAAGGATGTTGTTCTAAACAAAATTCCTCCTGGATTACCACCAATGAGGGATATTCAACATGCCATTGGCTTCATCCCAGGATCTATCATTCCAAACAAATCAACTTATAAGATGAGTCCTTAAGAGTATGAAGAACTTTAACGGCAAGTACGAGAATTGTTGAAAAATGGACTTGTCAAGAAAAGTGTGAACCCCTATGCAGTACATGTGTTATTAATCCCAAAGAAAGATAATGGAGAATGTGTGTTGATAGTAAAGGAGTCAACAAAATTACCATTTAGTATCAATTCCCGATACCACGCCTAGATGATATGCTCGATCAATTACACGAATGGCCATATTCTCAAAGGTTGATCTTAGAAGTGGATGTCACCAAATTCGAATGCGGCCAGGAGATGAATGGAAAACTGCATTCAAAACCCAAAATGGGTTGTCTGAATGGATAGTGATGCCAATGGAAATGTTCAATTCTCCAAGTACTTTCATGCACCTCATGAACCGGGTATTTTAACCATTCATTGGTAAATTTGTTGTAATCTACTTTGATGATATCCTAACATACAACAAAAATAAACAAGAGCATTTAGACTATTTTCACCAAATTTTTTAGATACTCAGAGAACAGAAGTTTTATGCCAACCTCAAGAAATGTTCATTCCTCACCCCAAAAGTGATCTTCTTATGATACATCATCATTGTTCAGGGTATCCAAGTAGATCCTCGCAAGGTTGAAGCCATCCTCCACTAGTCCACACAAAATTTTGTCCATGATATTCAAAGTTTTCTCAAGCTAGCATCCTTTTATCGGAGATTCATCAAAAATTTCAGTTCCATCGCAGCTCCATTAATTGATAGCATCAAAGGAGAAAATTTTCAATGGATAGAAAAGGCTCAACAGAGTTTTGAAGAGCTAAAGAAGAAGCTTACTAAAGCTCTTGTTCCTTCTCTTCCTAATTTTAATAAGATATTTGCAATTGATTGTGATGATTCAAATATTGGAATTGGCGTAGTGCTAAGCTAGGAAGGACGTCCAACATATTTTTTCAATGAAAAACTGAATGATTTAAAGCCCAGGTATTCCACTTATGATAAGGAGTTTTATACTATTGTTCAAACTTTAAGATACTAGAGTCATTACCTTTTTCCAAAAGAATTTGTGTTGTACTCTAATCATTAAGCTTTGAAACATCTAAACTCCCAACAAAAGATCAGTCGACGTCATGCTACTTGGAGTGAATTCCTCCAGTCATACTCCTTTCTTCTCAAGCATAAATCAAGGACTCAAAATTAGGTTGCCGATGTCAGTATTGTGTGCTCTGATGCTAGATTTGGATGACATCTAACAAACTTATTTTAATGTATTAATTATCTTTTCGTACAAATCAATAAAAGACAAGGTTTTCTTCATTCATATTTTCTCCAATCAATCATATGAATAAGTTCCTAGATCTTCTATATGAGAATTTTATTCTCAAGGTGTTGAGATTGTGTGACAAAATTCTATGGTAATAGAACTTCTTAAACTATTCCTAGTCCTTAGATTCTTTGGATGGGGATTCCAATTAATCGAGTATGGACTAGCACATGGGTTACTGCCTTGTTTGGTATGGGGATACTAATGAGAGGATGGTGTGTCAAGCGCCATATGACATGAGATGTCACTAGTAGACCTATAGATGGTCATTGGGGAACGATTAGCTGAATGTGACGCCGAGAACTGACCACATGGCCTATTGGATAAAGGTCATGTCATCAGGTTGCGATGGTGTGTTGATCGTTAGACTTGAACCGGCACAATTGTTTTGTGTATTGGTATGCAGGATTTGCTAATAAGCCAAACTATCCAATTGAGATGTGAGAACGTTCATCTATATGTTTTCGTATTACTGGTATATGGAGACAGGTGTTGGGTGACTGCACTCTCACCCTGCAATTAAAACACAATAAAAACAAATCATAATAAAACTTTTATATTTTTTTTTTATTTTAGTGAGAGGTTTATACTCGCCAGTGTACGAGTGCAGTTGTAGTCCAAATTTAAATTTATATTTTCTGGATGAATCCAGGTCGTCCACTGAGAGATTTATTTATGGCAAAAGAAAAAGAATGTCACACACACGCACACGCATTTGGACAAATTGACAACAAGATTTTTTATGGTTTTGTTTTTAAACAACATATACTAGAAAATAAAGTAAGGCAAAAATTAAAATAAACATTAAAAGTAAAAATATGAATTTGGATAGTACTTGAGTTAAGACAATTTCAGTACCAACCCGTTGATTCCCAAATTTTAGCATAAAAGATTAGCAACATTAATTTAATTTCAGATATGAGGGTTTGTTATTAAATGCAATTAGAGATGATGATAGTTCTAGGTTAAGCAATCCCCATACATGATATGCGGGATTCTAATTTAAGCAACTACCATAAATTCAATTGCAATTAATACACAAAACAACTAAATTAATCATCCGGGTTTGAGTATGATAGCGTTTCCAGTTCTAGTAACTCTCATACATGGCATGAAAGCTCTAAGTTAGGCTTACGCTCCAATCCAAACCTAGTGATTTTTCAATAATTAATACACACTCATACTGAAATTTAAATTAATGTTACTTATTTAAAACGCAGCTTTCTTTGGGAATCATTGGCGTTGGACACTGTCCTTGCCTTAACCCAAGATTAGATTTAGCTACTCATCTCCATTAAATTAATTGACAGGAATTTAAATGACATAATTTAAATAACAAAATTTAAATGACAGGAATTAAAATAGAAGAAACTAACCGGCCATTTAGGCGGTAGATAATTAAAATACAAGAATTAAAATTGCAAGAATTTAAAGGCATAAACTAACCGTCCATTTAGGCGGTGAACAATTAAATGATAAGAATTAAAATTGCAGAAATTTAAAGGCATAAATTAACCGGCCATTTAGGCGGTGAATAATAAAGTAATAATAAATGACATAAGAATTTAAAAGAAGAAAGGAAGTAAGTAAGATCACAAGAGAGAATACTAAAGAAAAAGGGAAAGAACAAGAACAATTCTCAAAAAGAGAATTATAAGGAAACAACTAAACTTTTATTCAAGAATAATAATCACACTTACAAATGCAATCAAGTGAGCTATTTATAGGCCACAAGATGCAATACAAACCACACAATTTCAATTATTCAATTAGACATAATTATATCTAATGGGCACTCACACAGTTAAAGTTAAATGGATTTTAGCTATAATACACACCTAATATTAAAT
Organism: Diospyros lotus; assembly: GCF_014633365.1. Lineage (NCBI taxonomy): Eukaryota > Viridiplantae > Streptophyta > Magnoliopsida > Ericales > Ebenaceae > Diospyros > Diospyros lotus. Next base: position 9,547,435 of record NC_068341.1, read on the forward strand.
GGATTTTAGCTAAAATACATACCTAATAAAGCACTCATAAAGTTAAATGGATTTTAGCTATAACATCCACCTAATAGTTAAATGGATTTTAGCTAAAAAACACACCTAATAAAGCTCTCACATAAAAAATAAAAATAGATTTCTATAAATTGGTTTTTAATCTTCATTAGGATTAAAAATAATCCTTGGGCCTTCTCAAAATAATATTTTCCATGGGTTGTTCAAATTGGGCCTTAATTCTTCATGGGCTTGAATTCTTCATGGACTTGATTTCTTCATGGATTTGATTTCTTCATGGATTTGAATTCTTCATGGACTTTAATTTTTCATGGGCTTGATTTCTTCATGGGTTTGATTTCTTCATAGATTTGAATTCTTCATGGACTTTAAGTCTTCATGGGCTTGAATTCTTCATGCCTAAAAAAAATAATAATAATAATTTAATATTATTAATAAATTATATATTATATATATGTATTACACATGGCACATATATATTAGATTATATTATATATATATATATTACATGCATGCATATAATGATGTATATGTATTATATATAATTTTATATATTATTATTATTATTATTAAATTTTACTTTAAAATTTCATTTCATTCATTTTTCAATTTAAACTTGCATATAACCATAAAATATATATTAATATCTAATTTAAACCATTTTTAAGATCAAAAGAAGGGTATAATTATAACAAAATTTTTACAAAATTAACCACTAATCATACCCCCCAACTTAAACATTGCTAGTCCCTTAGCAATCAGATTATACACATGCCAAGCTTTAATAACTGTATGAATGTAAAAATTTCAAATTCGAAACCGAAATGCATAAAATTGAATAAATAATTTAGCATTCTAAATCAGATTTTTGGTTAAAGGTCATATAATCTCAGGAATGGAAATTAGGATAACCAACACACAGACTTACTCCCTCGAAGTTTTGACTTCAAATCTTACTATGGATTTTCTCTCCAATAAAAAGGATTCCTCAGGTGTGCACACAAGGGGGTGCACCGTTATAAGAGTAAATGCAGAACAAGTTCAAAACTCGGTGCCATCCCAAATACAAGGAACGTATTTTCATGAAAGAACAGGGAAATTGACATAGCTTCATGATTGGAATAATGCTCTAGACGAGTAACTTCTGAATTTAAACATGATTCCCTACTCCAAACTCGAATTCTGAGATCACATGATTTATAGCATCAACAGGGACCAGACTGGTTGTAATGGGGCTATAAGGTTAATACGGGTTGTCAAAGAAAATGTATAGTGTGCAAAGGGTGTGTCGGGATTTTTTTTTTTTTTTTTTAGCATTTATTTTGAAACAGTTATGCTGAATAGCTAAGAGAATTTGCCCTTTTTTTTTTTTTTTCTTTTTCTTCTTTTTTTCTTTTTTTTTTTTCTTTTTTTTTCTTTTTCTCTTTAAATATGAAAATAGAAAGACAGATTAATTCCCAAAATCACACCAGGTTGGATAAAATTCATATGGTTATGGGTTAACCGAGAGTAACGAAAGAAATTGTACTACAAATGGCTCAAATGGGATAGCAAGGGAGGTTAATTTAAAGAAAGAAAAAGGTTTAATAGGCTCAAACTGAAAGAAATTGATCCCCCTATCATGGTTCTCAGTCATCTAAGTCAAAGTTTGAAACCAGTCAAATTCATCCGCTATCATACTAGACATTCAAAGCGAATTGATATTTTGAAGCCATTGAAAAAATAAGATAAACAAGAGAGCATATTTAGAGTAAGTGTTATTTCACTCAGAATTAATGGTTATTAGGCTCAAACACTTACTTGGGTAATAGTCTCCACTTCTGTTGAGGGATCATACAATGTACTAATCAGCTAATTACTGTTACCTTTGACTTTATGACCGATAACCAATTTTTAAATTTTGAATCCCCGATGAATGCAAATTACTTATTCTAATGCATATACGTTTTCAAATAAGAAATCAATACATCCATGTTTCGTATTGCAAATTTAACCAGCTATCAGTGCATAACCTCAAAACTTTAGGAATAGCATTATTTAAAACACATTTTTTTTTTTTAATAAGAGCAGATAAAGATAATCAATTCACACAAGACAACAAACTAGCAATAGCAAACTCACAGTTAAATATGAACCAAATAATTCATGAATAGACCTTACACCCCCCAACTTGAATTGCAGTAATAAATCAGGGTTGTTAGGAATACCTGTAACTCCACAAGTCCATAGATTTGCTGTGAACTGCTAAAACTTAAACAACAAATGAGCACACCATATATATATATATTTATATTTTCACACCAAAATAAAAATTTCATGCAAGTCATAAGATAAGCAAAATGCGTCTCAAGAGTACAAAAAGTACTCCTTACTCAGCCACCTTATCATAGACTTTGCTAACAACATTCCACAGTTTTGTTTTTTTGTTTTTTTTTTTTTTGTTTTTTTTTTTTAAAGAACACAACCAAGAAAAATCCTGCAAGGTGTACAATAACTAGATGCGTCTCAAGAGTACAAAAAGTACTCCTTACTCAGCCATCTTAATAAAGAGCATTTCTCACAGTGATAAATCTAAATTAATCGGACCCCTTTGGCGCTTGTTACTAATTGCCTTAGACCAGTCTATCCGAGGCTCATGAGGATCGTACTGTGGAACATAAGCATGTAATTTCTCTAGCAGCTTATCAATGGTGGATGCAGAAATGAGAATCTTTCTTGCTGAACGAGAAATGAACTGTTGGTTGATTAGTGGTTAATTTTGTAAAAATTTTGTTATAATTATACCCTTCTTTCGATCTTAAATATGGTTTAAATTAGATATTAATATATATTTTATGGTTATATGCAAGTTTAAATTGAAAGATAAATGAAATGAAGTTCTAAAGTAAATAATAATAATATATAAAATTATATATAATACATATACATCATTATATGCATGCATGTACTATATATATAATATAATCTAATATATATGTGTGCTATGTGTAATACATATATATAATATATAATTTATTAATAATATTAAATTATTTTTTTTATTTTTAGCCATGAAGCATTCAAGCCCATGAAGAATTCAAGTCCATGAAGAATTCAAATCCATGAAGAATTCAAACCCATGAAGAAATCAAGTCCATGAAGAAATCAAGCCCACGAAGAATTAAGGCCCAATTTGAGCAACCCATGGAAAATATTATTTGGAGAAGGCCCCAGGATTATTTTTAATCCTAATGAAGATTAAAAACCAATTTATAGAAATCTATTTTTATTTTTTATGTGAGAGCTTTATTAGGTGTGTTTTTTAGCTAAAATCCATTTAACTATTAGGTGGATATTATAGCTAAAATCCATTTAACTTTATGAGTGCTTTATTAGGTATGTATTTTAGCTAAAATCCATTTAATATTAGGTGTGTATTATAGCTAAAATTCATTTAACTTTAAGTGTGTGAGTGCCCATTAGATATAATTATGTCTAGTTGAATAATTGAAATTGTGTGGTTTGTATTGCATCTTGTGGCCTATAAATAGATCACTTGATTACATTTGTAAGTGTGATTATTATTCTTGAATAAAAGTTTAATTATTTCCTTAGAATTCTCTCTTTGAGAATTGCTTTTGTTCTCTCTCATTTTCTTTAGTATTTTCTCTTGTGATCTTACTTCATTCATTTCTTCTTTTAAATTCTTATGTCATTTATTATTACTTTATTATTCACCGCCTAAATGGACGGTTAGTTTATGCCTTTAAATTCTTGCAATTTTAATTCTTATCATTTAATTGTTCACCGCCTAAATGGACGGTTAGTTTATGCCTTTAAATTCTTGCAATTTTAATTCTTGTATTTTAATTATCTACCGCCTAAATGGCCGGTTAGTTTCTTCTATTTTAATTCCTGTCATTTAAATTCTGTTATTTAAATTATGTTATTTAAATTCCTGTCAATTAATTTAATGGAGATGAGTAGCTAAATCTAATCTTGGGTTAAGGCAAGGACAGTGTCCAACGCCAATGATTCCCAAAGAAAGCTGCGTTTTAAATAAGTAACCTTAATTTAAATTTCAGTATGAGTGTGTATTAATTATTAAAAAATCACTAGGTTTGGATTGGAGCGTAAGCCTAACTTAGAGCTTTCATGCCATGTATGAGAGTTACTAGAACTGGAAACGCTATCATACCCAAACCCGGATGATTAATTTAGTTGTTTTGTATATTAATTGTAATTGGATTTATGGTAGTTGCTTAAATTAGAATCGCGCATATCATGTATGGGGATTGCTTAACCTAGAACTATCATCATCTCTAATTGCATTTAATAACAAACCCTCATATCTAAAATTAAATTAATGTTGCTAATTTTTTATGCTAAAATTTGGGAATCAACGGGTTGGTACTGAAATTGTCTTAACTCAAGCACTATCCAAATTCATATTTTTACGTTTAATGTTTATTTCAATTTCTGCCTTACTTTATTTTATAGTATCTGTTGTCTAAAAAAAACTCATAAAAAAACCTTGTTGCCAATTTGTCCAAATGCGTGTGCGTGTGTGTGACATTCTTTTTCTTTTGCCATAAATAAATCTCTCAGTGGACGACCTGGATTCATCCAGAAAATATAAATTTAAATTTGAACTACAACTGCACTCGTACACTGGCGAGCATAAACCTCTCACTAAAATAAAAAAAATATAAAGTTTTATTATGATTTGTTTTTATTGTGTTTTAATTGCAGGGTGAGAGTGCAGTCATTGGTCCACAGCCTGATCAAGAAAAGAGAGTAACCCATCGAAAAAATGGTTAACATTTAAAAGTCCAATGGGTTTGGTATGGAGATTACTCTTGGCCCAGGAGATTATACAAAAGATTTCTTCAAGTGTTCCAAAACCTCCTGGTAAAGCAATAAAGGCATCTGACTGATAAATCTTACAAGCCATGCGCTCAGACATAGAAGTCGTTTCTATAAGTTGACCGCGTGTAATCCCGGAAATATGTGGTTCAGCTAAAGGGATTGGCATTACACCTACCACAGATGAATTTCCAAGATGTACAGCTTGTGAAACATAACCATTCAATCCACGACTCCCCCCCCATATACCAAATTAATTTTTTTCTCTCCTAATTTTTTACCAAGTTCGCTCGCTGCAAGTGCGTAACAAATATCGCTCCCAAGTTGAGAGCCACAAAGTACACATATGGTATTGATTCGACGAACTAACTGGCCTTCCATGTTTGTTCCTTTTGTATGTCCTGAAAAGAAGTTTGGCTATCAAAAGTAGCTATACAACAATTCAACAAGAAATAAATACAAATAAAAATCATGCGTATGTATAAGTAGTTGTGATTGTGGCTCACATCTTCCTCTGGTTTTACGTCCAGAAACGGCTTAAACACTTTCTATGAAGCGGGGATAAGCTTCCCATCCAATTTTCTTATAGATTGGCAAACAGGGTCGTTTTTAGTCAGATTCCCAAGACTATAGCGTTGGTGGTCACTTCTGAACTGGGTCCATAAAGCAAGAAGTTCTCTTTGCACTATTCCACATGGATGCGTCTCAAGAGTCAATCGGATATCATCCAGAGACTCCTTACTCAGTCCATCCTTTATGAAACTAATTTTATCTTCTCGATTTATGGACGTAAACCCCACAGATTTGCATCGTGTGTTACAGGTCCATCGAGCACATTTGTAACAACCATTCACTCTTTTCGCTCTTCTTTTCTTCGCAAAACTACTCTTCCCTAAGCCTGGAAAATGCTTAAAACTAGGTGAAGTTTCACCAGCTAATCGAACTTTTGCTTCGATCAGCCAACGAATATCTTCAGGGATGTTATTAAGCATCAACAACCTAAGTCTTTCACACCTAGCAACATAAATTTTTTTCAAATCATTCTGCGGGAGAGATGGATAGTACTTGTGAATTTTTGAGAGATAAAGATCCATTTTTTTTATTTTTTAAAAAAATTATACTAAGAAGAAAGTAAAGAACTATAAACTTTACAAAAGGGATGAGAGTACCTGATCGGAGAATAACACAAAGGAGAGAAGATTGAGCTCAAGAGGGGTGACTTGCCTCATACAGATATGGAGTCTCTTATAGAGCAATGGGCATCACTATTCTACACTCGACTCGAGGCATGCCATAATTGCACCGTCAGACTTGACGTCGTTTAGCGTCTTATTTTTCAACATTTGGCAGTGTGCCTTTTTTTTTTTCAACGCTCGGCGCCTCTGTTTTCAACATTTGGCAGTGTGCCTTCTTTCTTTATAGGGCAGTGTGATTGCACTGCCCAAGAAAAGATGGCTACCACCAGCGTCAATTCTGTCTCTCTCAATTCAATTTTTTTTTTAATTAATTTTGTTTTAATTTTTGTTTTTTATTTTTTTTTAGGTAAAATTTTATAGACACCTTACCCCCCAACTTAAATTGCGTATTGTCCTCAACTGGCAATAAAATGATAGAAGATAGGCATACCTGGCGGTCTTCAATACATAAACTCGTATCGAGAAATTTTATTTAGACTGCACATAGAGAAACACTAGTTAAGTAATACAGAAAAGGAACAACTTATATGTATATATAAAATTATTTTATTATATTTTTATTTATTTTTTTTTTAGATTTTTTTTTTCTTTTCTTCCAATTAAGGATCAAATGAGTGATTGCCCACCTAATCGTATAATATCTCCCATTCACTACACCACTTTTAAAGTTATTTTCAAAATTATATAAATTGATTTTTCTAATGAATGCACATATATATTTTAAAAATATATCGTCCGGAGGTGTTGGTTTTATTATATCCGCGTATGGCACATTAATTTGCACAAACATCTCACACGTGTTTGGTTTAATTTGATCCTCAATAATATCGACTAACCTAAAAGATAGAAATTGAGGGGTAAATGTGGATAAACTTATTATTTTTTCACATTTTGGCTCTCGAATTTTATCCTCTTCTTCCTCCCAAGTTTCTTCTTTTCTTACATCATTTTGGTCTCTTTTTTTTTTCAAGGCTTCATTGACATCTACCTCACTGTGATCAACCACTCTCTCTTCTTGCACCAAAGGGTGTACTGTTCTAGGGGCATCAAGTTTCTCAATTATTTCTCCATTTCTTAAGACAATCACTCCTATGTCCTGCTCCTGACTTTCACTTTTGATGATGGGTTTTATTAATGGGATTTGGAGTGAGTTGGGATGGACAGGCTCTGACATGCTCAAAGTCTGTGTTAGCTGTGTCAATTGGTTCCTAATGTCCTCTGTAACTCTAATGGTATGTTCTTGACATTTGGACATTTGTGTAAAAATTTCCATTTGGCCTTGCATAAATAGATTGAAGGTATCTTCTAATGAACTCCCATGAGGGGGTTGATATGCATCGAATATAGACCCTTCATTCGTTTGAAATGATTGAGGCTGGGAAAGGAAGTGCTCATGTGGTTGGGCTACAAAATCATTTTCCCATGAGAAATTTGGATGAAAGTGTGAATTAAGGTGATATGCATCAAAGTCCGAATGGTAGTTTTCCTCATGGTTCTGGTAATACATTCTCTCATAGTTGTGTGTGTGTGTGTAATTGGATTGACCATACAATACCTCCTTAAAAGCAGGTATTATAGGGCAGTCATCCGTTAAATGAGCTGAAGTCTCACACACAGCACACCAAACCTCAATTTCATGGTAAGTAGGTAACAAATGGGTAGTGTCTGGTTGCAAATCAAAAGTGGTTTGCCTAAGAGGGTATAGATAATCCTTAAGAGGTCTAGACAAATCAGATTCAAAATGATAATTTTCATCATGATAAGTATCTTGTGCAGACAGATTGTAGTAATTTTGAGACATGAGTGTAAAGTTGACAATCCAATTGAAGGTAAAGACTCAAAATGATATGAAAATACTGTTTCAAAATTCTACCTGATCTCAGTCTCATATACAATGCACAAACAAAAATAAAGTAAAAGAGAAATAGAGTTACCGATTTTATCAAGAGATGCTTATTCTTTTATTTTATTTTTATTTTTTTTCTTTTTGTTTTTGCCTTAATCTCCCCGGCAACGGCGCCAAAATTTGACTGCACTCTCACCCTGCAATTAAAACACAATAAAAACAAATCATAATAAAACTTTTATATTTTTTTTTATTTTAGTGAGAGGTTTATACTCGCCAGTGTACGAGTGCAGTTGTAGTCCAAATTTAAATTTATATTTTCTGGATGAATCCAGGTCGTCCACTGAGAGATTTATTTATGGCAAAAGAAAAAGAATGTCACACACACGCACACGCATTTGGACAAATTGACAACAAGATTTTTTATGGTTTTGTTTTTAAACAACATATACTAGAAAATAAAGTAAGGCAAAAATTGAAATAAACATTAAAAGTAAAAATATGAATTTGGATAGTACTTGAGTTAAGACAATTTCAGTACCAACCCGTTGATTCCCAAATTTTAGCATAAAAGATTAGCAACATTAATTTAATTTCAGATATGAGGGTTTGTTATTAAATGCAATTAGAGATGATGATAGTTCTAGGTTAAGCAATCCCCATACATGATATGCGGGATTCTAATTTAAGCAACTACCATAAATCCAATTGCAATTAATACACAAAACAACTAAATTAATCATCCGGGTTTGAGTATGATAGCGTTTCCAGTTCTAGTAACTCTCATACATGGCATGAAAGCTCTAAGTTAGGCTTACGCTCCAATCCAAACCTAGTGATTTTTCAATAATTAATACACACTCATACTGAAATTTAAATTAATGTTACTTATTTAAAACGCAGCTTTCTTTGGGAATCATTGGCGTTGGACACTGTCCTTGCCTTAACCCAAGATTAGATTTAGCTACTCATCTCCATTAAATTAATTGACAGGAATTTAAATGACATAATTTAAATAACAAAATTTAAATGACAGGAATTAAAATAGAAGAAACTAACCGGCCATTTAGGCGGTAGATAATTAAAATACAAGAATTAAAATTGCAAGAATTTAAAGGCATAAACTAATCGTCCATTTAGGCGGTGAACAATTAAATGATAAGAATTAAAATTGCAGAAATTTAAAGGCATAAATTAACCGGCCATTTAGGCGGTGAATAATAAAGTAATAATAAATGACATAAGAATTTAAAAGAAGAAAGGAAGTAAGTAAGATCACAAGAGAGAATACTAAAGAAAAAGGGAAAGAACAAGAACAATTCTCAAAGAGAGAATTATAAGGAAACAACTAAACTTTTATTCAAGAATAATAATCACACTTACAAATGCAATCAAGTGAGCTATTTATAGGCCACAAGATGCAATACAAACCACACAATTTCAATTATTCAATTAGACATAATTATATCTAATGGGCACTCACACACTTAAAGTTAAATGGATTTTAGCTATAATACACACCTAATATTAAATGGATTTTAGCTAAAATACATACCTAATAAAGCACTCATAAAGTTAAATGGATTTTAGCTATAACATCCACCTAATAGTTAAATGGATTTTAGCTAAAAAACACACCTAATAAAGCTCTCACATAAAAAATAAAAATAGATTTCTATAAATTGGTTTTTAATCTTCATTAGGATTAAAAATAATCCTTGGGCCTTCTCAAAATAATATTTTCCATGGGTTGTTCAAATTGGGCCTTAATTCTTCATGGGCTTGAATTCTTCATGGACTTGATTTCTTCATGGGTTTGATTTCTTCATGGATTTGAATTCTTCATGGACTTTAAGTCTTCATGGGCTTGAATTCTTCATGCCTAAAAAAAATAATAATAATAATTTAATGTTATTAATAAATTATATATTATATATATGTATTACACATGGCACATATATATATTAGATTATATTATATATATATATTACATGCATGCATATAATGATGTATATGTATTATATATAATTTTATATATTATTATTATTATTATTAAATTTTACTTTAAAATTTCATTTCATTCATTTTTCAATTTAAACTTGCATATAACTATAAAATATATATTAATATCTAATTTAAACCATTTTTAAGATCAAAAGAAGGGTATAATTATAACAAAATTTTTACAAAATTAACCACTAATCATTGGGAATATGATTCGTTGCCCTCGTTGATATTTGATGAGGTGAACATCTTATGTGATCTATTATTGATGTGACAGGACAATCACTAGATAGAACAGATTGAAAGTTAGGAAAGATGTTTCCTAATGTGTCATTTGATTACATTAATAAGGTATAACACATAGTTACTGAGTTTGTGAGTTTGTCACTCCATAACTCTCGCTCAGTCACGACATTAAGTGATAGGAGGATTATAACACACAGTAATCATCAACTATAATAAGTTCACTTAAAGTGAGACTTCACTGCCACCTATACTATCTTAAACCACTGTTATGAGCTATTTAGGAACTCTTGGAACGTTGTCGAGATTTGAAGAAGTTTTGGTATGTCAAGGGGTTGACCGATATCGAAAAAGGTTTTGGTGTTATCTAATTACTAACGGATAGTGAACCTGAAAAATCACATACCATATAGTGTTGCGTTTGGTATTGACATCATGCACTCGAAATATCTCAGGAATTGATTGGTCAAAAGTTGACCATTGGTCCTCCAATTGCCAATAGTGTATAGTAATAATGCATAGTGCATATTATGAAATCAATTATTGATTATACAGTAAGAGACGACAGATTGTAAATAGTGCACAATGTATAATAAAATTATATAGTAATCTCTTGAATTATTGAGATGGTAGGGCAGTGGACGTGAGAAGTTTTTGAATTGGATGAAGAAGAAAAGTGGGGAGGAAAAGGGAATTGTTTTTAAAAAAAGTAAAGCCCCTGCCTTTGCCTCTGTCTCTTTTTTCCTTTTTATCTCTCTCTCTCTTTCCCTACACTGTTATCTTATTCTTATTTTTTCTGCTTTCTTTGAAAATATAATAAAAATTATACGTGTAATTGTTTCACGTATAATTTTGAGATACATGCACCAGTGGTACATAGATCTTCTGTGTTTAGCACAATAAAAGGTAACTAGAACAGTACCTTATTGCATATTAGATGTGGACAAACTAGGACCACCACAACGTGAAATGGACACGGTCTCAGTACAGAAATTGTTTTTATACCCCAACCTTACATCAAGCAACAGATATGCATTTATTTATGTATTCAATTATTGAATATGCGTGTTATTTAAATACCCAAACTATGTATATGAAGGGAATCACTAGTATAATGGTATAGGCAAAAATAAAATTTTTACCGTGTATCAGATACATGCAACAGAATATAATATACACTCCAGACATAACTTGGGTATTTAAGCAACATACATATTCAACAATTAAATACATAAATAAATCTCATACCTACTGTTCGATGTAAGGTTGGGGTACATAAACTATTTCTGTATTGAGACCGTGTCCACCTCACGTTGTGGTAGTCATAATCTATCCACATCTAATATACAGTAAGGTATCATTTCGGTAACCTTTTTCCATGCTAAACACAAAGGATCTGCGTATCACCAATGCCTGTGTCTCAAAATTATACATGTAATACTTACACATATTTTCTATAATTTTTGAGATGAAGAAGACAGAAAAAGAAATGGAAGAAACTTCGTGAGAAAATCAGAAAAGAGAGAAAGAGTAAAGGCAAGGCCTTTGCCATTTTATAAACCCTTCATCTTTTCCCCTTTTTCTTCCCCAAATTGCATTTCTTTTGAAATCCGCCTTGCCCCCCTCAATTATTCTTTCAATAATTCAAGAGGTTATTATTCAATTTCACTATGAACCATGCACTGTACAATTTCAGCCGCCATATCTTACTGTGCAATTAATAATTGATATTATACTGTGCACTATGTATTATGCATTATGTATTATTACTATACACTATGCACTATACATTATGCACTATATATTTCAACTATGTACTATGCACTATTGGCAGGGGGCCAATGGTCAATTTTTGACCAATCAATTACAGATACATTTTGGGCATACAATGTCAATACCAAACGCAACATTATATGGTGTGTGATTTTCTAGGTTCACTACCTGTTAGCAATCAGATAACACCGAAACCCTTTTCGGTATCGGGTAATCCCTTGACCCATCACTGAAACTTCTTCAAATCCAGACAACGTTCCAAGAGTTCCTAAATAGCACTTAGCAGCAGTTCGGTACAATATAGGTAACAGTAAAGTATCACTTCAAATGAACCTATTACAGTTGACGATTACCATGTGTTATAATCCTTTTATCACCTAACGTCCCGATTGAGCGAGAGTCATGGAGTGACAAACTCACAAACTCAGTAACTATGTGTTAGACCTCATTAATGTGACCAGATGACACCTCAGAAAATATCTTTCCTGGCTTTCAATCTGCCTTGACCAGGGATTGTCATGTCACATCAATAGTAGATCACATAGGACGTTCACCACATCAAATAGCGACAAGGGCGAGGGATCATATTCTCAACACCTGTCTCCATATACCAGCAATACGAAATCATATAGATGAACGTTCTCATCTCCCAATTTGATGGTTCGGCTTATTAGTAAATCCCGCACACCAATACACAAAATAATCGTGCCGGTTCAAGTTTAATAATCAACACATCATCGCAACATGATGACATGACCATTATCTACCATGCTATGTGATCAGTCATCGGTGTCACATTCTGTTGATCATTCCCCAACGACAACCCACAGGTTTACTAGTGACATCTCATGTCATATGATGTATGACACACCATCCTCCCATTGATATCCCCATACCGAATGAGGTAGTAACCCCTGTACTAGTTCATACTCAAGTAATCGAAGTCTCCATCCAAAGAATTTAAGGATTAAAAATAGTTTAAGATGTTCTGTTACCAAAGAATTCTGTCACACAGTTTCAACACTTTAAGAATAAGATTCCTACACAGAAGATCTAAGGACTCATTTATATAATTAATTGAAAAAAAAATATGAATGAATAAAATCTTGTCTTTATTGATTTATATAAAAATATAATTAATACATTAAAATAATTTCTATCGGCCAAAAATTGAACGAGATGTCAATCGTCACATCCAAAGATGCCGAATATGCCACTTGGCCAAAACCACCAAACAGAACATAGGTTTGTATCTACCATTGCCTATTCCATCCTTACCATAGAAAGATATCAGCATGGACTTTGTCTTAGGTCTACCTCATACTCAACGTCAAAAAGGATTCTATCATGGTTGTTGTTGACAGATTTCCAAAAATGGCTCAGTTTATACCTTGCCAAAAGGCTAATGATGCTACGCATATTGTTAATTTGTATTTTCAAAAAAATTGTAAGGCTTCATGGAAACCCAAAGACCATTACCTTTGACAGAGATGTAAAGTTCATGAGTCATTTTTGGAGAACTTTATGAAGGAAGATGGGCACTCGTCTTCAGTTTAGCTTTGCTAGTCATCCCCAAACTAATGGCCAAACTAAAGCTATAAATAAAATCTTGAAAAATCTACTACGATGCTTTATTGGTAAGAACTTTCACCAATGGGATCTTGTACTCGCTTAGGTTGAATTTGTTTATAATAACTTATTTACTCAGGCCACGGGAAGGTGTCTATTTGAAGTAGCCTATAAGACCTGCCCTCTCAATTCATTGGACCTTCCGCCAATGATTTCTTCCAAAAAGTACAGTGTTGAGGTTGACAAAAAGGCTAAAGAAATCAAGAAGCTATATGAGCAAGTCCAAGACAAGATTTAAAGTCACAACAATAAATACAAATGCCAGCATGACAATGGTTAAAAAAAAATCACATTTAAGGAATGAGATTTGGTTTGGATCCACCTTCAAAAGGAAATATTCCATAACCAATCCAATGCAAAGCTCTCCCCAAGAGCGAATGAGCCATTTCAAGTTGAAAAAAAAAAATCAATAACAATGCTTATAAGATCAATTTACCAGGCGATTATGGAGTCTCCACCACCTTCAATATAGTAAGTTTATCACTTTACTTTGAAACTCAAACACAACTGGAGGATGAGTTTTCTCAAATTAGGAGAGAATGATGTAGAATAAGGAGCACAAATGGTCATTCTTACTCACGTTCCATCATCTCTACCACCATTATCATTCTCCGCCATCATTTATAAAAGCTCATTCCTACTCACCTTCCACCATCTCCACCATTATTATCATGTATTATTATATTTTATCAATTGTTTCACTTATATTATTTTATTTCCTTAATTGTAGTATAAATTGAAGATAGTAAATCCATTATAAGCACTCATTCTTGAATTAGTTTGTATCAATAGAAGTGACTTTCTATATCTTAGGATTAGCCATCCTAAATGGTGTTTTAGGCTAGAAATCCTCCATAGTGTGGTTCTCTCAACCTCACCAAAATTAGGGAATTCTACTATCCAATCCAATCAGCTCCTAAGCATTATGTTGGATGATTTGAATTTTGATATTTTATCCATTATTTATTTATCAATGATTGTTTACTATGCAATATATATAATACCAATTAACTTATCAATAACGTTAAATATTATATAAAATATCAAAATTCACTATTCAAATAATATTTTTAAGAAATTATTTTACACAAATAAGATATCACGACATGAGTGCTTACTAGTGCCGATTGGGCGTCACTTGGCAGAAAAGTAATGGTCAAATTCCACGGAGCCCTAGGCACCAAATAGTACTACAATATTTAAAGACATTGATATAACACGCAAAATAGATAATATTTTGATATTTTTTTTTATACAAATGACAACATGTTACTTCTTATTTTTTTATTTTTTAAATAATAAAAATAAAACCAAGAAACTTACTATCGATGTCGAGAATTGGTCGACCGTGATTCATTTACTCACACTGAAGGAATGAACTCAAAGGGGAAAGAGAGATTATACAATGAGGGATCTTGAGTGGTTTTGTAAACGTTCCGGCCGCCGGCACCTACAAGAACTCCGATGATCCAGTAAGTCCAGGAGTAAATAAAGGTTGTGTATCGATAGGTTAGTAGGAAAAACATACTTCGACTCTAGAAAGAGTTTACTGATATAGGAGAAGAAGATGTCCTCTCCGTTTGCGTTGTGCTTTTGTACGTGATAAGACTGAATATTGGCGTCGACGGGGTCCCCAGGTGGCAACATTTTGTTGACGGGACTCTTATTAATGTGAATGGAAACGGGCACGTGAATACTCAGTAGAGGTTGCAATGATATTGTTGTAGGTTGGTATAGGGCCAGGATGGGACCGGCATGGGTCGAGAGAGAAGGGCCGGATTGGGCCCGGACGGTCCAACCAGAATGATGCCTAGCCCACGACTATCCTCTGATTATTCTACAATCCTCTTGCATATGCGAGCTGAATGCATCGTTGGGAGCTTGCTTGGTTTCGTGATCTGCGAGCTGAATGCGTCACTGGGAGCTCGCATGATTCCGCGGCCTGAGCTCGAAATAGGCGACGTGCGACATGGCTCTGACGACCTCAGCCTTGGGCCTATTTGGGTTTCAGGAGATTGGGCTGGTCTACCGAATCAAGTCCAGCCCATTTCATACAATCAGAAAATACATATAACACTTACCAAATGGAGGGTAACAACCAAATCTCTAATTCAATAATTATAAATTCTGGAAAATACAAGGCAATACAAATATATACACAAACATTTCAACCAAAATGATACAAAAATTATGTATTTTTAATTTTATTCACTCAAAATTCATAATAATGTCTCGAAGAATATCACTTTTACATAATTATAATAACATTTGAAATGTCATTTTGATATTGGGACGAGAGTTAATGTGTTAACCAGAGTCAGGATCATATGATTAATTTAATCTAAGTTGGAAAAAATACATGGAATTTGATGATCACTTTGTTGTGTTTGTTGGTTTTGTTTATTATCCAATTTCCATCTCGGGTCCATTCAATGTTTTTTTTTTTTAAATTAATAAGCACACTACACACACTTTATAGTAATGGCAACAACTTAATTAGTATTTTATTAATTAGCACAATTAGAATGCCACACGTTCACTTGAATCTCCAATCATTATCCGCATCAATTAGATTGTGCCCACTATCCAAAAGATTTTCTCTATCACATTACTCGTTCAATGATTTTCTTTTGAGTGTGGTCCAATTTATATTAGGTGATTTTCTCTATAAATCTTTTTGAAAGAAGGTTAATAGTGAAAACGGACGATAGCTTTTTAAGGCTTAAGATATAGTCCAAGCCCATCAATTAACTATCTCAATAAAAGATTTGACCAAGTGATCCCAATGGGTGAGGTCTAATTTTATTGTCGCACCAAATAATCTATAAATAAATCACACAAAACAAAAATATACATGTATTCGTATTTGAATTTGCTAATTACCTAACCTTATAAATCATGAAGATGGAGATATTTATAAGTCATGTAAAGTACATTCAATCTTTTTATAATTTGGATTATTTGTTAAGAAACCCATTGTATGCTTTTAAAAGTTTATGTGATTTAAGTAGATTTTTTTTAGAACTGATTCAATTATTGCTACAAAACTGATCACAATGAGTTTTAAGATCCAATGCCATTGAATTTTAAAACACAACTAGAGAGAACTCATCACAATAAGTTTTAAAACCTAATGTCATTGGATTCTCAAACACAACGAGAGAGAGAGAGAGAGAGACGAACGGGTTATCTGCCGTGATAGAAATAATAAGTTTTTCAACTAAAACTATCGTTTAAAACGTCAAAAACTATGATTACAACTAGTCGTATCACTATTTTTAATTTTTTATTATTATTTAATTTTAATTTAACCTAATTAGTATGTAATGAAATTAATTCAAGTTATTCATTAAATTAATTAAATTTTAAATAAGAAAGTTCGTGATGGTATGGATAAAATGTTTTTTTAAAAAAAAAATAAACCACATAAATCTTTATGACCATTATTAAATTTAATTTTAAGACACTCTTAGGAACGTGAAGTGTGATGCAATTTACACCTAATAAGGGTTTATACTCAATTGTCCACGGAATGAACGTAATGCTGAACCCAATCTCAATGTGGAATCCTCCCGAAAGAAGCTAATTTCAGGCCATGGCAAGCCAAGCTTTGCATCTGATGAACAGTTTCTATGCTCCTTCCATTCTCAGCCGTCTCCTTGCAACCACAGCTTCTCTCTTTCAAGCGCGACAAGCTCACGCTCACATCATCAAGACCGGCCTTTCCACACAAACCCACTTTTCCACTAGGCTCATCTCGCTCTACGCAAATCATCAATGCTTCGCAGATGCAGAGCTCGTTTTGGGTTCGATCCCCGAGCCCGATGTCTTCCCACTCTCCACCCTCATTTACGCCTGTACGAAACTCAATCGTTTCGGGCTCGCTCTTGGTTTCCTGTCGCGGATGTTGTCTCGAGGCGTCTTGCCCGATGCCCAAGTCCTCCCTAGCGTATTCAAGGCGTGCGCCGGACTGTCCGACCTTAGAGCCGGACGACCAATCCATGGCATTGCCACTGTAACTGGGCATACCTCGGATTCGTATGTTCAATCCTCCTTGGTCCATATGTATGTTAAGTGCAATGGATTAGCGGATGCCCGCAAGGTGGTTGAGCTAATGCCGGACTCAGATGTGGTTTCTTGGAGTGCTTTAGTTGCGGGCTATGCTAGACAAGGATGTGTAAGTGAAGCGAAGGAGGTGTTTGATGAGATGGCAAGCTTAGGAATTGAACCTAATTCAGTTTCATGGAATGGGATGATTGCTGGATTCAACCAGAGTGGGCGGCATTCGGATTCAATCTCGACGTTTCAGCAGATGCATTCACAAGGTTTTAAGCCTGATGGGACTAGCATATCCAGTGTTCTTCCTGCGGTGGGAGACTTGGATATTCTAATCGTGGGTATTCAAGTTCATGGTTATGTGATCAAGCAGGGAATTGGATCAGACAAATGTGTTGTCAGTGCACTTATAGATATGTATGGAAAGTGTGCCTGCAGTGCAGAGATGTCACAGGTGTTTGATGAAATGGAGCAATTAGACGTAGGTGCTTGCAATGCACTGGTTGCTGGGCTATCAAGGAATGCCCTTGGCGATACGGCATTGAGGGTATTTAGGGAATTCATGGGAAAAGGGATAGACTTGAATGTGGTCTCTTGGACATCAGTGATTGCTTGTTGCTCTCAGAATGGTAAACCCATGGAGGCTTTAGACCTGTTCAGAGAGATGCAGGTTGCTGGGGTGGAGCCAAACTCTGTCACAATCCCTTCCTTGTTACCAGCTTGTGGCAATATTTCAGCACTAATGCATGGGAAGGCAGCTCATGGTTTCATTATTAGAAGGGAGATCCCTGTTGATGTTTATGTGGGTAGTGCACTGATTGATATGTATGCCAAGTGTGGAAGGATCCAGGCTTCTCGTCTTTGCTTCGATGGGTTGCGCACTCGAAATTTGGTTTGTTGGAATGCAATAATGAGTGGGTACGCAATGCACGGTAAGGCTAAGGAAGCTATGGAGATCTTTCATATGATGCAGAGGAGTGGACAGGAGCCTGACTCCATTAGCTTCACCTGTATATTATCTTCGTGTAGCCAATCTGGCTTAACAGAGGTGGGACAAAACTACTTTAACAGCATGTTTGAAGAGCATGGAATTGAACCAAAAGTTGAGCATTATGCTTGCATGGTGACCCTTCTTGGTCGTGCTGGAAAGACGGTAGAGGCTTGTAATATAATCAAGAAAATGCCGTGCGAACCAGACGCTTGTGTTTGGGGAGCATTACTGAGTGTTAGTAGAATTCACAATAACCTTCATCTGGGTGAGATGGCTGCCAGGAAATTATTTGAGTTGGAACCCGGAAATCCTGGGAACTACATTCTTCTATCCAACATATATGCTTATAAGAGAAAATGGAATGAAGTAGACAAATTGCGGGATGTGATGAAGGAGAAGGGTTTGAGCAAGAACCCAGGTTGCAGTTGGATTGAAGTAAAAAACAAGGTTCACATGTTTTTGGCAGGAGACAGATCCCATCCTCATATGTCCCTAATCAATGAAAAGTTGGTCCAATTTACTATGGAAATGAAGAAATCAAGTTGTTTCCCGAACACCGACTTTCTTCTGCATGATGTGGAAGAAGAAGACAAGGAGCAAATTCTGTGCGGCCACAGTGAGAAGTTGGCAGTAGTGTTTGGGGTTCTGAACACTCGCCCAGGGTCTCCGCTTCAAGTCATAAAGAACCTTAGAATTTGTGGGGATTGCCACACTGTTATAAAGTTCATATCCCACTTGGAGAGGAGGGAGATCTTTGTGAGAGACACAAACCGCTTCCATCACATCAAAGATGGGGCGTGCTCATGCGGGGATTATTGGTGAATGGGTGATTGAACTGCGTGCTGTTACTACTGTCTGCCAAAGCCTAAGCCTGGAAACTGGATTAGCAGTGTCTTTGGCACGAGGCCACCACAGTTGAAGCCATTACCAACCTTTGTGCTGCAGTGTTGTTTACATTACAGAGTTCGTAGATTGGAATATTTGTTCTGAAGCTTTAACGAGGAGGCGGCAGAAATCGCGGCCTGTTGCTAATCCAACAAAATTTGTGGATGGTCTCTGACTGTAAGCTTATGCTTGGATGCGGATGAGGGGGTACAGAAGAAAAGGGACATCATTTTTCTTGTTTGAACGGAGCACGGAGGTTTCATGATAGAAAGAGAAAGATAATGACACCTTCCCCTTCTCTTCCATACACATATGTTGCTGCTTACATCCTAATACTAATTTTAGGGTGTTAGGAGGTGAAAGAAAATATATTTATAAATATGATTATTAATTTTTTTATTTTACTTTTGTTATTTTTTAATTATAATTTATTTTTGCGAGCTTTTTTATTTTTTTTTTCAATTATTAATGCCACATCCTTTTAAATAACTTTTTGTATAAAATTTCTATTTATGTAGCCTTCCTCTAATTTTTTTTATCTAACTTTATTTTATTAAAACGCTATTTCGTTGGATGTTTTACACATTGTTCAATGCTTACATAACAAAAAATAAGTAACATATTTTAAATAAAAATACAAAGAAAACTTAAAAAATTTCAAAAATCTTTTATTTTATTTTATTTTGAGACCAAATAAAAATTCTACTATTCTGACAAGAAATCACACACATTATTGTCAAATTTTTTAGCGTCTGGCTTTTCAAAGATAAAATATATAAACATTTTCCTAACCAATATGTAAAATATATCACATATAAATTCAAGATTAATATTTATAGCACTTGAGAGAGAATCTGGATCAGCCAGATCCAAACCAAGCCCATAAATAAATGTGAACCAAATTGCAGGAAAGACAACATTTGAACAGGGGGAGAGTTAAATAGAAAGTTTGATAAAATGCAGTGCATAATCAATGACCTTGCATATCAAGCATCTCATCCAAACCTTTCAATTTCCCTGTCCCTTCTCCAAGCAAGAACCGGATCCTCTGCCTGTCACAGCAATCACGATTTTGCTCCATCTCTTGTCTAATTATCTGCGTCAGTTCAGCTGTATCCATCACAATTTCGGCAAAAACAATTAGGCTAGCATGCATAGTTGAGAACTTCTATTCAAATTTGACCGTGATTGTGTGCAAGCTCAGAAGATGGAAGACGTAAATAAATTATTATTCACATTCATTCTACGCTGCCAGTTAGAGAGTGAAACTAGTGGCAAGATGGCAAAAATGTAAGCATGAACTTGAAAATTCTAAATTTTGGATACAGAAATTTGAGTGCTAACAGAGTGATAAGAAGCATAAATATACAAGGCTGAGGGGCATTTGACCGGTTTGTCTTGATGTCATACAAACAAGCATAAATCGTTTCTTTAGAGAATGTAAAATGCACTACCAAAAACAAAAAAATCAGCATCAAAGCATCAAAGGAAAAGAATGTGGAACAAATTGTGCATGGTAATGTCCAAAGTAAAGGTGGGGGAGAGACAGAGATTCAAATTTGCTAGCTCAGTGGAGAACTAGAAATTGTGTCCCATTTAATTTGTTTTTCTACTTTATTGCTACCAAAAACTTGCCCAGGTTTTTGAAGAATGAAGCATACTGTTAGGTGATTTATGAGGAGGAAAGGGATGAGGAAGAAGAAGATGTACAGGAGGCCGAAATAGGGGATGAATCAGGGGAAGGGGGAGACCTGGTCAAGTTAAGGGAGGTGGTGGAGCTATCCCTCAACTCGGTAGTGGGATTAACCCCTCTACAAACCATGAAAGTAAAAGGGGAAGTGGGGGGACAAGAGGTGGTGGTCTTAATTGATAGTGGGGCTTCCGATAATTTTATAGCAGCTGAATTGGTGCAGAAATTAGGGCTGACCTGGACTCAAACAAGAGGATATGGGGTGATCATGGGGTCGGGGATGGCTGTCTAGGGGGTGGGAGTGTGTAAGGGGATAGTCTTAACGCTGCAAAATATGGAAATAGTGGAGGATTTTCTGTCATTGGAGCTGGGGAGTTCAGATGTGATCCTTGGAATGAAGTGGTTGGCTTCCTGGGAGAGACCCAAGTTGATTGGGGCTCATTGATGATGAGATTTAAGGCCGGGGGGGGGCACACCGAAACACTGCACGGAGATCCCAGCCTTAGTAAAACCTTGGTGACATTGAAATCGATGATGAGGGCATTCAGAGAAAATGGGGAAAGGGTGCTACTTGAATTGGGGAGCTTGACTGATGTGGAAAACAAGACTGGAGAGGCTGTTCCAGATCACTTACATGAGCTGCTAGCAGAGTTCAAATAGGTGTTTGAGGAGCCGCCCCGGGGGGGGGTCTTCCCCCGCACCGGAAGCGGGACCGTGCAATTACACTGCAACCAGGGGTGCCACCAGTGAATGTTCGGCCTTATCAGTATCCCCAATTTCAAAAAAATGAGATTGAAAGGCTGGTTAGGGAGATGTTGGCAGCCGGGCTTATCAGGCCAAGTGTGAGTTCATTTTCCAGCCCGGTATTGTTGGTAAAGAAGGACGGAGGATAGAGATTTTGTGTTGACTACAGAGCGTTAAACAAGATAACTATTCCTAATAGATATCCCATTCCAGTTATGGAAGAATTATTGGATGAACTGAATGGGGATGCTGTCTTTTCCAAGTTGGACTTAAAATTGGGGTATCATCAAATTCGAATCAATCATAAGGACGTTCCTAAGATTGCTTTTCGCACACATGAGGGACATTATGAATTCTTGGTTATGCTGTTTGGTACTAATGCCCCCACCACATTTCAATCCTTGATGAATGAGATCTTTAAGGAGCAACTGAGGCAATTCATTTTTGGTATTTTTTGATGACATTCTGGTCTATAGTAGGGATATGGCTGAGCATAAGGAGCATTTGAGGTGTGTTTTGGGGCTACTAGCAGTGCATCGGTTGTATGCTAATGCGAAAAAGTGTCAGTTTGGGCAGTGGGAGGTTAAGTACTTGGGACACGTCATTTCTCATGAAGGGGTGGCTGCGGATAACTCCAAAATTAAGGCAGTCATGAAATGGCCTAGTCCTAAATCCTTACAAGAGCTTCGGGGATTTTTGGGTCTTACGGGGTACTATCGAAGGTTTGTGAAGAATTATGGGAAGCTGGCTTGGCCATGACAAACCACCTTTGGGAAGGGAATTTTTTCTGGGATGAGTTAGCAGAACAAGCCTTCCAATCTCTTAAAAGAATGATGACTGAACTTTCGGTGTTGGCCTTACCGAATTTTTCCAAGGAATTCGTTGTGGAGACTGATGCATCCGGGCATGGTTTGGGAGCTGTTTTGATGCAGAAGCAGCGACCTATCGCTTTTTTCAGCCATTCCCTAAATCCCAGAGGCCGACAGAGGTTAGTGTATGAGAGAGAGCTGACAGGCATGGTGTTTGCGGTGAGGAAGTGGAGACACTATTTGATGGGGCAGAAATTTGTTATTCGGACAGACCAACAAAGCTTAAATTTTTTAATGGAACAAAGGGTGCTCAGTTCAAAGTGTCAAAAATGGGTCATGAAGTTAATGGGATATGATTGTGAGATTCAATATCGACGCGGGTTGGAGAACTGGGCAGCAGATGCCCTCTCGCGCCTCCAAACTTCCATTTCATTATTGACTCTCATAATTCCCTAGGTGGTGCAACTGGACCAACTTAAGAAGGAGGTGGAGGAGGATGCGGCACTGCAACTCATAGTTAAGGAGGTGAAGGCTGATCCCACTAGAAAACCTGGGTTCACCTTGGTAGATGGTTAATTATTGTTCAAGAGGAAGCTGTATCGTTCAAGAGGAAGCTGTATCTACCTAAGGGATCCACCTTGATTCCTTTAATGCTGAAGAAGGGGCATGATGGGTGGATTGGAGGCCATTTCGGGGTTCTCAAGACCTATAAAAGGATCTCCTCAAACGTGTATTGGGTGGGGATGAAGAGGGACATTCAACAATATGTCCGTAATTGCCTTGTGTACCAACAGAATAAGTATGAAGCGTTATCACCCAGTGGGTTGCTACAACTGCTTCTAGTTTCGCGCCAAATTTTGGGAGGACGTGTCCATGGATTTCATTGAAGGGCTGCCAAGATCAGGGGGGAGGGATACAATATTGGTGGTGGTCGATCGATTAAGCAAATATTACTGTAAAACACCCATTCACAGCAGCAAGCATAGCAAAGATCTTTGTGAAGGAGGTTGTCAGGCTACACAGGGTTCCAAACTCTATCATCTCCGATCAAGATAAAAAAAAATTTAGTCATTTTTGGGTGGAGCTATTCCAATGGCACACACTCAATTGAACATGAGCAGCTCCTACCACCCACAATCCAATGGACAAACAGAGGTCTTAAATCACACCTTAGAGACATATCTTCGTTGTTTTTGTTCGTCCAAACCTAAGGCGTGGTGCAACTAGTTGCCATGGGCAGAATACTGGTACAATATTTCCTTTCATGCGTCCTCAAAATTAACTTCGTTCCAAATTGTCTATGGGTGCGAATCTCCCCCATTATTGAGATTTGAGACGGGTACTACATCAGTTTATGCAATCTAACAACAACTATTGGAGCGAGACTCAACTCTTGATGAATTGCAGTCCCAATTGTTAAAGGCTCAAGTTCGGATGAAGGAAATAGCAGATAAGAAGCGGCAAGATATGCAGTTTGACGTGGGTGATATGGTTTATGTAAAAATTTGGCCCCATTGGCAAAAGATGTTGGCGAAGAGACTGAATGAGAAGTTAGCACCGAGGTTCTATGGGTCGTTTCCAGTGGAGAGGATCGGTAATGTGGCCTACAAGCTGACCTTACCACATTCTAGTGCTATCCACCCCATGTTCCATGCATCGCAGCTGCGCAAGGCTGAAGGAGCAATTAGGGAAATCCTTGAAATTCCTGATCAGCTTTTAGCTGAGCTGGAAATGATAGTGTCACCGGAATTTCTGTTGGGAATAAGGCCAAGCACAGGGGAAAATGTAAGGAACCTTGATGTCCTTATTCAATGGAAGGGGCTGCCCCCATTGGAAGCAACATGGGAGCCTTACCATCATATTCTACTTTAATTTCCAGAATTCCACCTTGAGGACAAGGTGAGACTTATGGGCGGGAGTGTTGTTAGGACCCACATTAAACAAACTTATCAAAGAAGAAGGAAGGAAGGGAAAAGTGGTGGGGACCATAGGGGCAACCAAGTAAAATGACTCAAGGGTAGAAGAGTCACAAGTTAGTTAGAAGGGAATAATCGGGCATGGGCTGGAGTGAGCAGGGGAGAAGGTATAAAAGGGAGGAGAGAAGGAGAGAGAAGGTGTGGAAAAATCTGTTGGAGAAGTCGCGGGAGAGAGAGGCCCTCTCGAATAGGCCTGTTTTTGTCTTCTTTCATTGTATTGGTTGTCATTCATTGCTGAAGCTACTGAGGAACTCTTACTGTTTTGGAACAAAAATTCAATCAATTGTTTAGAGGTACTATCACATACATTAGTAAAACGAAAGGAAATGGCTAAATGAGGTGTCAGGAGAAATACTGATTTGGCCAGATCGAAAAAAAAACAAAAAAAAATCCTGTGAGTTCCTTTAATTAATGAAATATTTTCTACTTTTCTCCTTTCTATTCAGGTAACGAGTCAAGAAATTATTCTTCAAAATCAGGAACTACCTCTAGCATGAGGTGGGGCTCTTCTAGCAGTCCTCAATGCCTGTCTATACAGCTTCAAAACTTGAGCACGAATGATGAAATCCTGCAGATCCAAGTAGAGAGCCATGACAGTTCTCTTCCACATGACATATTTTCACGTCAGCATCTGTCTTGGGTAACAAAATCAATCTGCATAGCAAAATGAACCCCCAATGGCAACTTTCATAGGAGTAAAACATAACTAGCATATCAAAGCATAATTTAAGGATGTTGACAAGGTCTAAATCAATCCAATTTACTGAGAGCATCCAGTGCATTCATAAATTCAATTTTAATTAGCCCTTGGGCACTATTGTCTAAGCAATGAGATTGATCATTTCCTACATAATTAGTAGCTATGCTAAAGAGGCAGGCTATGCCACGACTTCGATCAACGTTACTCATGAATTTGATATAAATAAGTTGTTGCAGCAAAGGAAAAGGCAGGGATGCGGGAGGGAGCAATAGGGAAGGGGAAGTCTATGCCAGAACTGCCAAAGATTAACTTTCATTAGTTGATATAAACATTGACTGATTTAGATCAGGAACTTGCAATTTGAAACAACATAATAATGACAGTTAACATATCTGTGCTGAAGGGTAGTAAGCAAAAATATCAGTGGCAAAGGCAAAAGCCAATAGACTCAATGTTTCATAATTGCTTCTTTACTGATCAAAATATGTGAATGGTTTTCAAAAATTAAAATGAACAGCCCCTATTATTCATGCCCTTTGGTTTTGGTGGTGGTTGGGGGCGCGAGGAATAGAAAGGGAGATGAAGATGCAGATGTTGAGTTATGAACGAAGCTGATAGCAAATCCCTCTTACAACAGAAGCTCTTCCCACAAAGGCACTATCATTTTTTGTTGAAGCTGGACAACTGAGTTAGTGACCCTTATTTTTCCAGTAAAATGACATGAATGCTCTCTCTAAGGTAGTTGGAAGTGTAATCCACATGCAGTTGGTGGCGTTCAATGGGCAATTCAAGTGTTTTTTCTGTAGAAGTGTTGAACTTAATCCCATCTAGGGTGGTTCATGCATGCATTTTGTAATCATTGGACTATCCCTTCACAACCAAAACTGTGTTTTCAGGTGATGTGCTTATCTACAACGGATTCAAAAAGAAAGCAGAACAAAAAAACAAAAACAAAACAAAACAAAAGAACTCATACAACTACTTCAAGTATCCTATCCTCGCGTTTAAGGTGCTAAAATACAGAAAGAGCAAAAGAATCACCAAAACCAACAATCCCGTTCACAGATCTTCAATCCAAAACAAATCAAAGAGAATTGCAAATCTTAAGTCCAGATTCTATTTACTCTCAATTCGATTTCTATGCAGTGCTATATCGACAGAATGAGACATCTGTTCTGCGACAGACAGAATCACAACAACATAAACCGTGAAATCTCAATTAAAATTCTCTCACAATAGAAGAAAGCATTGATTTCAACGAACTTCCACCAGAAATTATCGCCAGTAGAGAAACAACAATAGAATCGGAACAGAATCAACTGAGCATCTATTCAACCCGTCTGTTCCAGAATCTAGCTTTAAATCCTCAACAACAGCTGTAGATGTAAAATTGCAGCAATAAGAAACTGAAATAGCTCGGTGATTTGTTATTGCCGTACCTTAGATGACCGAGACCCTTCGTTGTCGTAAGGCTCCGCTCTCTCTGGAAGGGGAAGGTTCGGCGCTAGGTGAAGCTGCTTCAGTGAAGGAAGCTGCCGTAATGCTGCGACCGTGCACCCGTACCGACAATCTTGCACCGCCCCGACTCTGTCACTACCCGACCCGCCTTAAGTTTGGTTTTTTCCCTTCAACTATGGTTATTTTGGAATCATATTATATCGGAAAATTTAATAGCAAATTATGAAGAGAATTATATGGTAATGACGATTTTATAATTAAAGTTTATTTTTATAAATTTATTTATCTTAATTTGATGAAATATAAATTATTACATTATTCTATTAAAATTTCCATAGTCCCACCCTAGCTAGGTTTGAATTGATATAATTTATGTTGCACGAAAACGAGAAACGTTTTTATATTGAAAACAGAAACGTGGAAACAGACGTTTTTCAAAAAAATAGACATAAATAGGGTTCGAAATGAGAATAAGAAACGTTTCGAAAACAGAAAAACGGTACCTATAAAGTGTTTCTGTATAACATAGGATATAATGAATAGCGTTTAAAAAATTGGCGAGACACGTGAAAATTATTTTATAGATTAAAAAGGTATATATTGCCCAACATATTACAAATAGGCATATATAAATTAGATAGTATACACCTTTAATTATAATAATAATAATAATATATTAAGTCTTAATCTCTTTTTAGAAGTCTTAATATCACTAATTAAACCTGGTGGGTTACATGAAATTCTAACTCATTTACAGTAATGTTATTTTTATATTAATTTTTTATATTTATAAAATTATAAGTACTTTTTTTAAGAAGTTAACAACACTTTTTTTTATAAATTATGAAATATTTTTAAATATTAAAAAAATATTTTTTTAAAAAGTGTTTATAGTTTTTAAAACTAAATACTTTCTATTATGTAAAAGTGTTTATAATTTTTAAAAATTAAAAATATTTTTAATTCTTAAAGAACTTATAATTTCTGAATAATAGTTGATAACTTTAAACAAATATTATTAATTACTTAAAAAGTACTTATAATTTTACGAGTATAAAAAATTAGTATACAAAAATATTATCATTTAATTCTAAGAAAAATTACATGCAATACTCGAGTTTGGGATAGTTGCAAAAATTAATTATAATATTTTAAAAAATACAATAAATATCTCTAAAGTTTAATATTATGTTATAATTTCTATAATTTTATTAATTAACTTATTAAATATTATAAAATGACTAAATTATATTTATACATAAAACTCTCTTTTTCTTTCATTTCACTCATTTCCTTTCCTATCTCTTTCCCTTTTTCTCTAATGATACTTTCACAGTCGTGGTGTGAAAAATCAACACCATCTCTATGTATTTCACTCAATCTCTCTCTTTTGACTTTATTTTTTTTTTCTTGTTCTTCTTTTCTCTCTACCACAAGTCTAACAAAATTTTTTTCAAACATTTCTTCTTCTTCTTCTTTCCCTATTATAGGTTTAATAGAGTTCAATCCTAATTTCTATAGATAAAACCTTTACTTTTCTTCTTCCATCTTTATTTTGGGTTTAATAGAATTTATATATATTTAGGTGATGTCAAATCTTTATTTTTCTTTTTTCTTCTTCTTTCTTTCTTGATGTGTTTTGGGTTTGACTAAATTAGATCTAAGTTGTGCCAAACTCTTGTTTTTCTTTTTCTTCTCCTTTTCACTTTATTTTGTATTTGACAAAATCCAAATAAACGTGAGTTCCCTAGGTAATGAAACCATCTTGGTTCATCGCAATATGCTACAATGAGCCTAATGAGTTTCGTGACAACATCAATTTACTTTTTATTTATTTTATTTTTATTTTTAATAGTTCATCACATGCGGGTGATGAAATGCAAGTGATGAACTCATCTAGGTTCATTGTAATATGCTACGATGAGTTTAGCAAGTTTTGTGTTAACGTTAGTTTACTTTTTATTTATTTGATTTTTATTTTTATTTTTTCAATCAGAGCAAAGAACAGAGAGAGAATGAAAGATAAATTAGTTATTTTATCTCTTTATTTAACAGAAAATATCATTATCATTATTATTATTTCTCCAATATTAATTTTTTTTTTTATAATTTCATCAAATCTAGAGAGTATTATTTAGAATTGACTCTTAATTTTATCTTATAAATGTCAGAATGCTTCCTAAAATAAACATATCTTTTGTTGGTCTGATCTTTTCGAACATTGCCTCCCTAATACCTTATAAATGAATATCACACGAAGTTGCATTATTAATTGCTGTCATGCTAATTAACTTGGGGGTGCTAAATTGTGGTCATACTTAAGCACCACCAAAATTGTGGTCATATAATATATATATATATATATATATATGACTAACCGAACCGGAGTATACATATTAAAAAAATATAAAATTAACGTATTGATACCATATATGGTCATATCTCGCTGGCTATATATGTTTATCTCCTTTAATACTTTTCCTTTTTCTTTGAGGCCAATAGTGAAATTTCACATATTAAGAGCCTCTCGCACCTTAATCCTATCATTTTTGCAGAGAAATGAATTACGGAATCTAACACTGAAAATCGAATATGGGATTTATGACCAATTATATAACGACTAGAATTTAAAATTTTTTGAGACTAATACATGTACGATTTTAACTGCTAAATTTTATCAGTGACACAATACTTTTCCTTTTCTACTCCATATATAATAAGCAGGCACAGGATCAAATAAATGGTGGGTGGTGTGTATAAAGTGTCATTAAATCAATATCCAACGAGTATATAATTTATGTATCAAATCCGGATGGCATGATGATTCATTTGCAAATCAAATCAAACCTTTCTTTCTTTCTTTCTTGTTTACAAGGTTAATTAATAGGTGACGCGAACGCCCTGATATCTGAGAATTTCGCCGATTAGCTCGCCTTTCCCGGAGCCCACGTAGCGGCCGCAGATCTCGCCGTCTCTGATGAACAAGAAAGTGGGCACCTGGATCACCTCCATGTCCTTCAAGAACTCCATGCAGCTCTCGTTCTCGTCCCCGTTCATCCTGGCAAACACCACCGTGTCCGCCATCTGCCGCGACAGCTTGACCACCGTCGGGTACACCTTCACGCACGGCCCGCAGTGCTTCAGCCCCACGTCCAGCACGATCAGCTTGCCGTCAGCCTTGTGCCCCTCGATCAGACTCTCCACGTCCTCCCGGCGGTGCAGCTGCTCCACCCGCGAGTGGTTGTCGCCGTAGTACAGCACGTCCCCCATCAGCTGGTCCGGCCCGATCCCCTCCTCCTCGTGGATCTTCTCCATGCTCTTGTAGAAGCTGAAGTGCGGGACCTGGTCGATCTTCTCCCTCTTGCAGAGCTCCCGGGTCTTGTCCGATTCGTCGCCCATGACCAGCAGGAACTCGACGTCGCTGCACGTCCGGCTGAGCTCCACCAGGAAGGGGTAGATCTGGCTGCTCTCCTGGCTGTTGCTGGCTGCGTACTCGACGACCACCAGCTTGTCCTTGGCGGATCGGAGTGCCTCGTCGAATTCCTCCATGCTGTGGACTTTCTGGACTCGCTCGTCGCTCTGAACCTTGGAGGCCGCCGTGGCCTTGGCGACGAATAGGGTTGAGTGAGCTTTTGATTCCAGTTTGGAGGCCAGATTTCTGGGTTTAGTGGAAAGGGAACTGAGGGGATTGATCTTGGTGAGGGAGAGGGAGACGAAGGCGAGATAAGGGGGCGGTTTGGCGAGGTAGTTGGTGATGGCGGCCATGGATGGAGAGTAGTGAAGTAGTGCGTGGAAAGAGCAAAATGGAAGTGTGGAGAGAATATCGATAACAATCGAAGGAGCAGAGAGAGATGATATCCGGTGCTGGGGCAGCATGGGGCTCATATTATCCACACAACTAGGATTCTTTTTGTCAGATTTTTATCTCCGCTATATATATATTAATATATATTTATTTATTTAATGTGGAGCTGGATTTAGCATTTGAAATTTTGTAACTTCTTTTTTTTTTTTTTTACTATTATTATTTTAAATTATGCGTCATCACTTGCGTCCCTCACCGAATCCACCCTTAAGTAATCACAAGAAAGGTAAATCGAGAGATATACTCAAGTGATCAAAGTTTGAGACTGCGTCCACTAACACTTACCAAGAACCATCCCTAAAAAGAATTATTTTCCTAAAAATCAATCTCACACTAATAATCTTTAATATGACTGTATCTTTACAGCCCCTCCTTTATCATTTCGCTGTGTCCTTGGGACTACTTACTATTATTATTATTATTAGTATTAATGATTGATGAACATGAAAAGATACAATTATTGCTCAAGTACTAATAATACATAAGGTTAGGGAATGTCTCTGGGTTTGGCATTAGTATTTGGTTTAAATTGGTTTAAACCAACTAATTGATTTTGATTTGGTTCCTTTTTTATTTACCAAAAACTAAATTTTGACCTTCATTCGCTTTTGACTTTTGACCTTAGTTGATTGCAAAAAATAAGATTAATTATTTTACAAAACTAGCACATGATTTTAATTGTAATAATTATTTTCAAATATTTTTTTTATTTTAATTTTTTTTAACATACCATTCATAGGGTTTTCGTTGGAAAACTCTCGAAAAAGTCAATTCAAACCCAAGAGAATGCCTCATCCTAGAAGGGTCTTCGAGAGTCTAGTCACACTGAAGATCCAACCAATCTTCTAAAGACGATTCGAGGGCTAGTTTTCCCCAAGACTTGGCCGACTAGCCTTTGAAACCTTTTGAGAGACACATCTCCCATTACTTCAACCTAATGTTGTTTCACATAACACAACCTGCCTTTTTTTGGGCCACGTTCCCTAAGGAGATTTCTCACTAAAGTCATCCTGAAGCTTGACTTAGAAACACTCTTATCCAAAAGGTCGTGCCACATGTCCTAAGGTGTCATGTGTCCTCATCTTCAAGGATTCTTTTTTTGAATATGAAGACTTTTCCCTAACTCTTTGGCATAAACTCTTTCAAATACTTTTCGCTCTTCAAGGAGCACCATCCAACACTCATCTATATTGCATTTTCATCCTTTAGCAGCATGATCGTGTTTGATTGATTTAGGCATTAAAGAGGCCATGCGGGACAAATCCTTGCCTGCTTTCTGACTATTTATTGTTTTGCAGGTCAGAAGACCCAAACCAACAAGAGTCCCCTTGGATGACCCATTTACAGCTCTCTTAAAAACCCTTCCATGGCTTCACACACCCGAAGACTCTTCTCATTCCGAAGCAATCCTTCTGCAAGACCGCCTTCGATACCACAGAGAGCTCCCTTGCTCTCCATAGCTCTCTTAGACAGGCTTTGTTCTTCCACCTTTGCATACAAATTCTAATAGAATTTTTTTCTTCTCTAAGTGTGGGGTTTATTAATACCCTAGATGGTTAGACTTATGTCATGTCATTTAATAAATTTAAATTTGATTAATTTTTATTTTTTGTTCTTTTATTTTTATATTTGACTAAATTTGAAATTATTTATTAATCTAACACACTCTTAGTCATCTAACATATGGGTAAATTCATACATATAGTGTAAACAAAGAGTAGAACTGTAATTGGGTGTCCACAAGTCTTTATTTTCTTTTATATTTCATAATAAACCTCAATAATTGCAGCATCAATCATTCCCTGTCCCATTCATTATTTACCATTTGGGTGCGAATAAAGAGCATTTGTTTTGAAGTTTTCTCCTATAAAAATTTACAATGAAATGATGAGAGACATCTTTCACTTATCAGTATCAATTGTTCCTATTTAGATTATTGTTCTTGCGCAGTCTTTTGTCACTTGTGTTCTCGATTTTAGTAGAATAAGTAAATCATATGTGGAGATTTTATCTCACTGTGCAAGACAAGAAATCGAACCCACGATTTATTAATGCGAATCCCAACTTATGATGACTCAATCACTTAATCTATACTCTGGGACGTTCTTATCGTAACTCTTAAGGTCTTTGATGATCCATAGAGAAATGACCTTCGTGTCCTAGTTTAATAATCTCTCATGAGTCTTGCCTCTTCCTCTTCAGCTAATGTATTTTAAGACTCTATGCACATAAATGTTCATTGTTATTCATGCAAATCATAACTATGTTTATTGCAATTGATGTAGTCATTAAGATGACTCAATATACAAAAACTTGATATAATGAATTCAATTAACTATGTTCGGATGGAAAATACAGTGAATAGTTAGGGAATGGACCTAATTAGGTGGGTCCTTGTTAATCCTCGCCTCGACCTATTAAATAACATGCTTGGTTGATCCAATAAGCATTGCCTCAGCCTAGCATATGTCATCTTCAATTGGGTTGGTATACAATGAGAGCACCCTAATTAAGTGTAACAATGAATGAATAGAAAGAATGTGCTGCAATGGAAGACCTTTCAAAACATAGATATCAACACCTATAATAATTACCTCCCACAGCATACATACATACAAGCAAGGGACCTCTTCTTTCAATCTCTTTCATCAACATCTTCAATCTTGTCCAACCTCCCAAATATTGGTATCATTTCACACCCCTACTCTACAATTGTTTACTAGCTTTAGTTTTGTTTGCCAAGTGCCTCTAAACATACTTGTGCTTACTCCATTACCACTTAAGCATCAAGAGACAATTGGGGAACACCCCACTTAAACATTGAAGATAATGAGTGTTCTATATTAACAACAAATTGTCAAGAGAAGATAATAATATTATCCTAAGATTGGAATGAAGTTCAATGACGAGAATGAAGTTTTTAAATTTTACAAAAATTCCAATCTTTCCCTATTTTGAACCCTTCAGTTGAGACAGAGCAAAGGTCTAACATGTCCTCGTGTTGCCATGGTTGTGGTCATGAAGTTTCTTCACCTTTGAGAGGTGGCTGAATTGAACTATTTGAATGTGCTAGGCTTACATTGAATGTAGCAAAGCTCTGTGCTCCGAAATAATCCTAAGCAAATGTACTATGCTTACATTGAATGCTTTGCATATCAACTTAATTTGATACACATTTTTTCTATTGTAAACTGCTCTAAAGTTGGGTTTAAAACGTTCAATTATCAGTAATTTGGCTATAATTAAAGTAGGCAATCACTCTTAGAATTTAGGTAAGATCAAAACATCAACCCCAAATTGCCATTGAAAGATCTAGTTAAGTGGATAAGATAAGCATCTTGTTGCTACCAAATTCTATAAAACACTACACATCAGGATTAATAGTTTGAAATTATCCATGCCCTTATCTTCCAACCCAAGACCAAGCATTTTACTAAAATTGGAAGGTAAAAAAACAAAAACATGCATTATTGTCACCAAGGCTAGCAAATATTAATGTAAGCAACTTTTACTTATTGAATTCGCTAGAAACCAAAAGCCAAGTCACAAACGACTTATGGGTTAGAATCAATTAGAACAATCTTGACACATTTTTTTATATAGAAAGATTTGAGGGCAATAACCTTACATGCCCGATCAAGTCTCTTTAAATTTTTCTCACAAAAAGTGAGATACAATTGTACCATTTTACACCATGAGAAAATGGAGACCCTTTCCATGAAGGTCTATAATAAAACACACTATACTGTAGATCTAGGGAAAGGCATCAAATATATAATATATGCGTATATATAATAATTGGAACCTCTAGAGCTCAGTTTCCACAGATAAACAAGAAACAAACATGACAAAGGTTGTAAAAGAACGAGTCCAAAATGAACAAAAACCATTTTGAAAAGATAACAAATTGCTCAAACTCAGCTCAGCCATTGGAAATGCATGATCTTTGAGGCTGCAATCGTTGGGCTTCTGCAGCCACTGGCAACCGTCGAGAGTCATGGCCATTGAGAGAATGAGAGAAGAAGGGGAGAGGTTGTTGTTGTGTTAAGAAACATGGGACTCGTTGTTGCTGTTGTTGTTGGCATTGAGATCTTCATTTGACTAAGCATTAATGAAACCCCTTAGAGTTTTGATTTGGGGTTGGCCATGGAAGCCAAGAAGATTAAGATTCGCAAACAAATGGCAATCCTCGCTTTGTTTGTTAGGTTCAGGGGTGGCAAAATCTGCATCTGAGATTAGATTCAAAGGCTTTTGGATGCAATCTTATTGGAAACAGCCGAGCTTTCACTTGTCAATCCTATGTTTATCTGTAAGAGATGCTACCATTCTTACTCAATAGCACAATCCAAGCCCCTTTAATAAGCCAAGCCCATATCACTAAATCAAACATGAAAGCAAAATCCATAATTTGTAAAAATGTACACGAAGCTCCCTGCACACGAGGCTTTGGTAAAACCATAATCGTATATAACCTTCCTGGCTTCCTCTTTATCTTTTTGTAAAAAGGTAGTTTTTTGAACCCAGAACCATGATATTAGCAACCTAAAATCAAAACCCATAACATTTATTAATGCAGAAACGAGAACAAGAGTTAAAAATGCTTCATCGATCTTGTATTCATTTAGATCTCAACCTTATATATTGACCAAAACCTATTGACTAATTTACAGAAATTCCATTGAGAAACAATAGCAAGCAATAATATTAAAACTAACTAATAAGTCCAACATAACAAAAAATACACCACTGTCACAAAATACAAAATGAACCAAAATACAATAGATGATAATACTTTCCCTCAAGATGGACTATGAATATTCATAACAACCATCTTGGATAATAGAAGAGACAATTGAAGAGCTGGTAAAGGCTTGGTAAACAAATATGCCAATTGATGAACAGATCGAATGGGTAGGAACTTGAAAACACTAGGTTGCGTTCTCTTTGATTTTCAATTTTCAATTTTGAGTTTTGAATTCATTTTCAGTTTTCTGTTTTGGTTGTCTGTTTTTAGAAAATTGAAAACACGTTCTCTTTATTATTTTGAAAAACTATTTCTGAAAATAGAAAATTAGAAAACGTGTTCTCTTTGAAATTTTGAAAATAAATTTTTAATAATATTTTATACAAAAAAAATTGATTACTCAGTAAATTAGAAATATTTAATATTAATATATTATTAAAAAAATATATACATTTTAAAGTTAATGAATTTTGTAATATTTTTTCCCATTACAATAGTAAAATATGAATAAATACATAAATAAATGTGTTTTGAGTTTAAAGTTTATTTTGAATGAAAACACTCAAAACAACTTTTTGTTGTTTTGAGTTTTCTTTACAATTTTTTTTTTTTTGTTTTCAAAAATGCATTTTTAAAAACAATAAAGAGAATGCGTTTTCATTATTTTAGAAAATTGAAAACTAAAAATGACTTGAAAACAACAAAGAGAACGCAACCCTAGTTGCCAGTTTATCTCGAACAAAATGGCAGTCCAACTCGATGTGTTTTGTCTGCTCGTGAAAAATCGGGTTGGATGCAATATGAACCACAGCTTGATTATCACAAAATAAGATAGCAGGAGAGAGAGCAAAAGCTAAGAAATCAGTAAGAAGTTGATGTAACCATATAGTCTCACTGGCTATAGCAGCAAGAGCCCTATATTCAGCCTTTGCTAAAGATCGAGATATTGTACTTTACTTCTTAGCCTTCCAAGAAACCAAAGCATCACCAAGGAAGATATAAAAACCCGTGACAGAACATCTTATATCTAAACAAGAGCCCCAATCAGCATTTGAGAATGCTTGGATATGCAAAGAAGAAGAAGTAGAGAAAAATAGTCTTTATCCAGGAGAAGATTTTAGATACCTCAATAGATGTTGGACTGCATCAAGATGTGGTTTTCGAGGCTGAGAAACATATTGGCTGAGCTTATGAACAACATAAGTAATGTCAGTACGGGATATAGTAAGATAAAGCAAATTACCAATGAGTCGTCTATAGGCAAATACATCCTCAACCAAATCACCATCAGTAGAACTCAATTTAACATTGGGAATCATAGGAACCATAGCTGGTTTGCTAGATAAGAAACCTATATCCTCAAGAATCTGTAATGTATAATATCGTTGGGATAAGAAAATACCTCTAGAGAAGCGAGCAATCTCAAGGCCAATGAAGTACCTTAGACGACTAAGGTCTTTAAGTTTCAACTGACCATCAAGAAACTCTTTAAGAGAAGCCATAGCAGTAGTATCATTACCTGTGATAATGATATCGTCGACAAAAACAAGCAAAGCCACAAAAGAAGACCCCTTACCTTTAGTAAAGAGGGAATAGTCAAACTTGGAATGGATAAAATCATATTTAAGTAAGGTAGTGGAAAACTTGGCAAACCATTGTCATGAAGCCTGTTAGATATGAGCCATGAAGACCAATTCTAGTGACAGAAAAGTGATTCAATCTTGTAATTCTTTAAATATTATTTAAATGACAAGTTTATGTTTTATTTAAATTGGAATATGGTTTAAATTATAAAACATATATCCATTAGTATAATAAGGAGTGGATGTCATTCTTAAAAATTAAGAATACAAGTTACGGATAATCCACAGTTCGTTATACTATAAATATGTTCCTAATCGTAGAATTCCTAATCTGGATTGTTGGTCCTTAGGGTATGGCCACTCAAGAGGGGGGTGAATTGAGTGATTAATTTTTTTTTTTGAATTTTAATAAATATTCTTGATTAATGATTTCATTGAAAAATATATATTTGATAAATATAATAAGTTATATTTGAGATTAATAATAAATGTAAGCCACAAAATATAACAAAAATAAATATAATGAGGCACAAGACAATTTATAGTGGTTCGGTGTCTTCACATACACCTAGTCCACTCTCCCAAGATCTGACCACTCTTGGGATTCCACTAAATGAAAATCACTAAGATTTCTACACTAGCTCACCTTGGAAACTAAATATACACCTAGATTACAATGAGTTCTAGGTAACCACTACATCAAGGTTTTCTCCTTATCTTACCTTGAAAACTAGATTCACCTAGATTTTAATGGATCTAGGAAACCTATACAATCCTCAATAATAATTTAAATGCTTACAAATAATTTATCCACATTTCGACATAAATAAGCAATTAAGAACAAATTATACAAGGCAATAATATTTAAATAAATAAATAAATTTGTAATCTCAAATGGAGAAGTTCGGATTTGTCGTAAAAGACTTGAAGAACTTTTCTCCTCTTGCCTTGTGACTTTTCGGTGGATGAACAATGAATCTTTAAGAGTCTTGAAATACTTGAAAATTAGCTTAAGAGTTTTTGGGAGCTTTGAATGTGCAATATGTGCAATGGATACTCAAAAAATGAGTTTGGGAAGTATTTATAAGCATTTTAGCCACTAAAGAAAAGGTTAATATAAAGTTTGAAATTAAAAAAATGTTAAGGCTTTCTCAAACAATAAGAAAACATGTTTCACCTTTAATTCAAAATAAATTTACTTTTTGTATAAGAAATCAAGATTTGAAAATTCAAATATAAACTTTTGAGACATAAATGATTAAAACAAAAAAATATGTCTAAAAGAAATATTCTTTAATTCAAAATAAATTTACTTTTTATATGAGAAAGGAAAAATATGTCTAAAAGTAATTCTCCTTTAATTCAAAATAAATATACTCTTTCTACCTACTTTTAATTCAAAATAAATTTATTTTTTTATATGAGAAAGAAATACATTTATATCATAAAAATATTTTTGTTAATCATCAAAACTTAATTAATATGAGCAAGTTGGCTTAACATAGATAATAACAACTTGTAAAGGCCAGCACATCGTCTTCTTCCTTATTCAGTATGAGATACTGAAAGATAAGGTTGGTGAGTCTCGTGCCATTCTATATAAGATATAGAAAGAAGACGAATGAGTGCTTGTTACAAAAACAAGTTCACTGAATATGATTGTTAACATTAAATCACATGGGTTATTTCTCACGGATTAATGATTTAATGTTAGCTGTGATTGTGCAACTAGTCCTTAAATCTGGGATGACATGGATATCTATGTATTGGTGGATTAGGATATCAGCGATATTATGTGGTTGTTCTAATAAAAAATAATCATACGTATCTATGTGTGATTCAATGATACATGAGGTATATGTATATCAGACATGGAATCTATCACCTCAAGATTTATGAGGAAAATATCTTATACGATCCAGTAATCACTTAACGATAAATCATTGGCCGAGATAATATGACGATGGAATTTATTCCATAAGGGTTGTGTCATAATTAGTTAAGATTAATTTTGGATTTGGTCATATGGCGAGAATAAGAGATTCAACCTACTGACCATGATCTCATATCTTGTCGGGATATAGAATGATAGAAGGACCATATTGCATGATAACGTAGTAAAAGGTTCACAATACCCATTTCATAATAAATTGAGAAATCATAACATATTACTAGATGTCACTCATGATTTACGAAAATTAATTATTGATTATTCTCGTTGTCAATTTATTTGTGAATCCAGAAAGTTCCACAAAAGAAAAAAAAAATCACTTTCAAAAAGAAGATTGATAAATTAATAATTTTATAATTACTAATTATAGTGCATTTATTTATTAGACAAACAAGAATAATTAAATAATTATATTATGAATGTAATTATTTAATCATTAATTGGATTGGGCATTTTGCTAACACATTGGACTTGGTCCAATGGCACTATTGGATTCAAATAAATATCATTAGATTAGGCTTGGCCCAGTAGCATTAAATGGAATGAGCTTGAGAAGCTCAACCATTTAACGAGTAAGGTTAATGAAACCTTATAAAAGCTTTCTTAACACTTCATTTAAGACACTTGAATCATTTTGAGTGTTGATAGAGTTTTGAGGAATTGTGTGTGAATCCAAGGAAGTGAGTTAGAAATTTTTGAGAAAAATTTCTTTCAATTCTATTTCTCTTGATATTCTTGGATAGAAATGGTTTCGGGTGGATTGACTCGACATCTTACACTTGGAGGATTATATAATGGGAAACTTAACGGTGAAATCGGATTTCATCAAAGAGGTAACCTTTTGTTTTGCTTTCAATTTCTTAAACAATATTTTCTAAAAAAAATGGGATACTGCAAACTAAAATTTTTAATTCCACTGCGCATATGATAAGATCTATGTAATCCCAACAAAGTTTGTTTTAACCCATAGATCGATTTATTCAGTTTACAAACCAACCTCTCCCCCTGAGGAGGAGGAGTAGCTCTAGGCTAATACCCAAGTGGAAAGTCCATATATACTTCTTCAAAAATATCCACATTAAGAAATTCATTATTAACATCTAGCTGGATAAGAGGCCAACTATGAACAGTAGCTAAAGCTAAGAGAACCTTGACTGTAACCAATTTAGCTACCGGGGAAAAAGTGTTAAAGAAGTTCAAACCCTCTTGTTGTGTGTATCCTTTTGCCACTAGACCTGCCTTATACCTTTCTATTGAATTATCAAATTTATATTTAATTTTATACACCCACTTACAACTAATAGCATGCTTGTCCCGAGGCAAAGTAGCAATACCCCAAGTGTAATTCAAATGCATGGCATCCAACTCAGTCTTCAAGAAATCCCTCTAGTGAGCATAGGGCACTGCCTGATGACAGAATTGAGGTTAAAAATTGGAAGAAACATTGAGAAGGTAATGCCTATGAAAAGGAGACAAAGCAAAATAAGAAACATAATGGGATAGTGGATAAGAAAAAGTTGTATGAGGGGTTGATGTTTGAGTTAGCAATTGACAATGATAATCTTGAAGATAAGAAGGGGGTCGAGTGACGCGAGTAGATCTGCGAAATGATGGTGCAAAAATAGTAAGACTGTTATGAGGTTCAATTAGAGAAGGAGAATTAGATGTAATTGGATCGACGGAAGGCACATCAAGCCCTGGCTGAGGTATGACTAGATTAGGAAAATGATCCACAATCACCTGTGAAGGAATAATAGTGAAAAGGAAAAACCTCTTCATAAAATACAACATCTAGAGAACTAATGAATTTCTTAGTGACTGTGTCATATAGTTTGTAACCTTTCACACCATGAGGATAACCAAGAAATATGCAGGCAATGGCTTGAGGGAAAATTTTGATTTATGAGAAGGTAAAGTAGAGGCAAAACAAAGACAACCAAACACCCTAAAAGATGAGTAATCCACGGGTAAATGGTATAGAAGCTGATAAGGGGACTGATATTTCAAAAAAGAAGCAGCAGTCCTATTTATTAAGAATGTTGCCGTGAGAATACATTCACCCCAAAATTGAATAGGAACTCAAGATTGGAAGAGCAATGCCCTAACTACAATAATGAGGTGCTAATGCTTATACTCTACCACCGAATTTTGTTCAGGTCTTTCTATACAAGAAAATTAATGAACCACCCCTTTAGCACTAAAGAAATCATGAAAATTCAATTTGGGTGCATTGCCTGACCTAAATTTCTTCACCTTGGTATTAAATTGTCTCCACCATAGAGAAAAATTTAGGAATGATGTCCCTAGCTTCTGACTTATATCTCATCAAGAATACCCAAGTAAATCGTGTACAATCATCAACTATTGTAAGAAAATACTTATAACCAGCATGAGTAGGCACATGATATGGGCCTCACGTATCATAATGAATTAAATCAAAAGCATGTTGAGAAAGATGATTATTAGAGACAAATGATAGACTCATTTGCTTAGTTAAGGGACATACAAAACACGGTATAGTTTCAGCATCTTTATATCTCAATAAAGTTTTAGTTTATCCAACTTTTGAAAAAAAAACATGACCAAGCCTACTATGTCAAGTATGTTTACAACATGAGTCATAATGGCATGAGAATTAGAAGTACAAGGCATAAAACCAACATCAAGCACATACAATCCCCCATGAAGGCTAGTCCTGCCAATCATCTTCGAAAGATGGAAAACTTGGATGTCACATGAATTAGAAAAGAAACTAAGGCTCACATTATTCTCTTTTACTAGTACACTCACAGATATCAAGTTAAACTTGAATTGAGGCACCTACAAAACATTTTCCAACACTATATAATCACTTAATCTCACAATCCCTATACATGTTACTGACAATAGAGATTGGTTTGGAAGAGTCACAAACATATCCTTGACTGGTCTCAGCTTATGAAAATAGGATTTACTAAAGCAAACATGGCATGTGGTTCCTGAGTCTATTATCTAATACTTCAAATGACCAAGTAAGGGACTAATCGAAATATTAAAACAGATACTTGATGCTTGATTTTGAGGAGCATTAGATTCAACCCTAGCCTTTGTTGCACCAAGATGGTCATTCAACATACTCAATAAGGTCTAATATTGAGTAGAATTCAAGGATTGCATGAATTCCCCCATGCCTTGAGTGTTTGTAGTACCCTCAAAAACCTGACTCACAATGTTGGAATTGAAGTGATTAGTAGAATTCATGAAATTATGTCCATTAGTTCCAGGTCCATTAGGATTCTTCTATTTTATCTTATAACCCGGGGGATATCCACGTAATTTATAGCATTTGTCAACAGTATGACCATGATATCCACAATGTATGCATATTGGCCTATCCTTTTTCTGAGATCTACCAAGACTAGTCATATTATTATCATGCTTAATATTGAACATAACTGGATCTCCCGTATTAATAACTATATTCTTTTGTTTCTTCTCTTATGAAATTAAGGCAAAGACTTTATCTATGAGAGGAAGAGGTTCTATCAATAACAACTGACCTCTTACTTGACCAAATGAATCATTTAATCCCATTAAAAACGACATAACATATTCCATTTGGTGGTGATTTGTAAGAGACCTAATACCTCCACAAGTACAACTGTTACAATTACAGGTAGGTACAAAATTTCCCCAATTCATCCCAAATAGTCTTTAACTTGGTAAAATAGGCACTTACAAACAAAGAACCTTGAGAAAGGTTCATCAATTCTCGCTTCAGTTGAAAGATTCTAGGCCCATTACTTTACTGATAACGTTCCTTCAGATTAGTCCATATATCTCGTGTCGATTCAAAATAAATGATATTGGCTGGGATTTCCTTAGACACAACATTAAGAATTCACGAAATAACCATGTTATTATTTCTAATCCAAGCATTAAGAAGGAAATCATCACCTGAAGGACGCTGGATCAAGTCGTCAATAAACCCTAGCTTGTTCTTGATAGATAGAGCAATCATCATCGAACGGCTCCAAGATGCATAATTATCCCTTGTCAAGGATTGAGAGACCAAAATAAATCTTGGACTATCAGAATGATGCAAGAAGAAATGACTCAAACCATCGCCAATGGCAGAATCTAGCCTTGACGAAGGAGAAGACATATTAGGGTTTTCCATTACCTTTGAATGAATGAAACAATTTTTGCAAAAGAAATGGAAGAATAGAAATCTAATGAGATCGTAGGATTCTGACCACCAGAAAGGACAAATGATCACGGATCCCCGACCAAAGGAGAGTCGCAAGCAAATCGAAAAAAAAAAAAAAAAAACACAGATCTTCGAAACAATAAAGATTCGCACCAATCGACTGAAAAGATGAA
This sequence comes from Diospyros lotus, assembly GCF_014633365.1. Lineage (NCBI taxonomy): Eukaryota > Viridiplantae > Streptophyta > Magnoliopsida > Ericales > Ebenaceae > Diospyros > Diospyros lotus. The sequence goes on from NC_068341.1 coordinate 9,590,803, forward strand.
CACAACGTTTAGAGAGGAACACAATGTCTCGAGATCGAAATCAATGAGAACAAGACTCAAAACCAGCAAAAGGAAACCTAGAGCACAACATCGATTACTGGAGAAGAACCCGAGGGCTTCATATGCTTTGATACCATATTAACGCAGAAACGAGAATAAGAGTAGTTAAAAATGCTTCATCGATCTTGTATTCATTTAGATCTCAGCCTTATATATTGACCAAAACCTATTAACTAATTTATAGAAATGCCATTGAGTAAAACAACAGCAAGCAATAATACTAAAACTAACTAATAAGTCCAAGATAACAAAAAATACACCACTGTCACAAAATATAAAATAAACCAAAATACAATAGATGCTAATAACATCTCTCATGCATCAACCCAAATGAGATAAAAAATAAAATAATACACACTAAAAGCAAGTTGAAAATATCATGAAATATGCAAAACACAATCACACTTTTAAAAACTGTAGAAATATAAAAATCTTCTAACACTCCTCAAAGCAAGCAAACCAGTTTTCCGTAAAGAATAGATTATACCCCTAATTTGGCACCAGCGTGTGTTAGTAGCCTTTAAGGGAATTTATTTACCTAATTGGAAATCAACAAATTGAAACAAAAAGGCAGGTGCATACATATACCTAACATACATCTAACTGAAAATGCAAATGCATAGCAAACGAAGTAAATAAAACAAATGTAGACAAACATAAACCATGAACCATATAAACATAAACACATAGACCACAATCAACATCAAGAAAATAAATCCCTAAAATTCATATTAGCAACACAGATAATAGAGGCAAAAACCCAAAAATTACACACAACCAGTCAATATTAGTCCATTTTGCAACAAGCCAGAGTCAATCCCAACAAAAATCAACAAATTGAAACAAAAAGGCAGGTTCACTGGAGATACCCATTGACGACGAGATCGAGAGCGAGAAAGGCTTCTCATCGGAGAGACCCAATGACGACCACCTAGAGAACGAGATCGATAGCGACAACGAGCTCTCGACATACAAATCAACAAGAAGATGAAGGATCGAACATACAGCAAGAGCGAGAGATTGATTGTTGGCAGGTCATGCACTACACGATAGAGGACCAGTTGATCGTAGGCAAGAACGAGAGAGAGAAGATTTGGGCGAGTATTAAAATATTTAAAAAACTTTTGAATTAAATTTATTACGATATTTTAATATCAAAATATTACAATAAATTTGAGTTGTCAAGAAAATTGTCGGCCCGAATCATTTGTGTAGCATTATCTAGAGTTTTTCGTCTAGCATTATCCATAGCCCTCCTGTAGTTCGAGTTGGAGTTGGAGCTGGATATTCTGACTTGACTCGTGGGAGCTACAAAACAATCCCTCGCTACTCGCCAGTGACTACTTGCACAATAAAATAAGTGGAAATGGCAAAAAATAACCACTATTTAAATGTAAAATTCGTTTTTATCTCATTTTAAAAAAAAAACGTTTATGTACTTTCAAACAAACTAATTACATGAAATAGCCACTTTGTCAGATTTGACCATTATTTATTTTAAAAAAAATAAATAAATAAATAAACACAATAAAAGTAAAATACTAAAATACCCCTCAACCCCCCCCATTACTCCTTTCACCCACCCACTTCATCTCCCTCACAAAGCAACCGCCCGCCGCCGCAGTGACAGCCACTTGCCGCCGCCGCCGCCGTGATGCCACTCGCCGCCGCCGCTGTAACAGCCACTTGACCCGCCGACATCGATCTCATCTTGGCTAAAAAGGTAAGAAAATGTTTATTTTAATAGTTAGATGCTGGAAATGGTCGCCGACGAAGCTTCGTCGTCGGCGACCATGGAGATCGACCGGGTTTCGTCGCGAACGAAGTCCCACGGTCGGGCTTTGTTCGCGACGAAGCCCGCTGGGTAGAAGCCCGACGGGCTTCGTCAATGGCTTCGTTGCAGACGAAGCCCGATCGGGCTTCGTCTGCAACGAAGCCCCCTCCCTTCCGATCGAGCTTCGTTTCCAGACGAAGCCCGAACGGGCTTCCTGTAATGAAGCCCGATCGAGCTTCGTCTGGAAACGAAGCCCGATCGAGCTTCGTCTGGAAACGAAGCTCGATCGAGCTTCGTCTTCGTTTCCAGACGAAGCTCGATCGAGCTTCCTTGGGTCTTCAATCGAAGCCCGATCGGGCGCTTCCTCTCCCTGCAAATGAAGCCCGATAGGGCTTCGTTTGGGCTTCGATTGCAAACGGCAAACGAAGCCCTGTCGGGCTTCGTTTGCAGGGAGAGGAAGCGCCCGATCGGGCTTCGATTACAGACGAAGCCCGATCGGGCTTCGATTGAAGACCTAAGGAAGCCCGATCGGGCTTCGATTGCAGACAAAGCCCGATCGGGCGCGACTAAGCCCCACACCCAATTGGACTCCCCCGACTGTTGGGCTATGACACAGCCCGATTATCGCTGCCCAACAAAGCCCAATCAAGTTTGGGTTGCGATGATAAGGTTGGGACAATTGGGCTTCTTCTTCTTCTTTTACTTATGCTTTTACATGTGCTAAGACAATTGTTGTTTTTGTATTTTTTTTCTTACAAATGGCTGAACAACAAACTACAAAATTTACTTATGTTCATGCTCACCGAATATTACCCCCCGGAATGCGAGTTACTACTCATTGTGGGATCAAACACCTTGAGGCGATGCGTCGTGCTCTAGACCGATACAAGTTATTGGATAGATTCCTACAGGGCCCATTAGGACATTTCTTGAAGATGCCTTTGTCCCTCCATTTGACTGCACCACAGTTGATATATCATGTTCTACTTAGGGAGGTGACATTTTCGAGTGCCCACCACGATGAGATGTGGTTCGAGATTGGCGGCACACCATACAGATACGGGAGGCAGGAGTTCATACTTATTAGTGGACTCCGATTTGGGGCTATTGATAGGGAAAGCCTTGAACCGAAACCTATTGAGCCGGAGAGTTTACGTGCTCGACTATTTCCACAACATAAGAAGGGGGTGACTGGAGACGACCTTGAATTACTTATTAGTACCAAAGAGGATATAGTTTCAGAGGATGCCCTGAAATTGATTTACATTGCTGTGGTCGACATGTTTTTGTTGGGCCAGGATGAGCGTGGGCATGTGGATGATTTCTTGTGGACTATGGCCGAGGATTTACAAGCATTTGAGATGTTCCCTTGGGGTACATATGTCTACAGTAAGAGTCAACATTACATCCGGTTGGCCACGAAAGAAAGAAAATTGACTGGTGAAGGTGGGAAGAAAATTAACCTTTATGGTTTTGTATGGGCGTTTCAGGTACTCTTTCCTTATTGTAGATGATTTGCCGTACTCATTCCTTATTGTATATGATTTGTCTATAGTAACTAAATGTTTGTTTTGTTTTCTAATTTTTATTTTCATTTCTTTTCTTTTTTTTTTTTGCTTTCTACAGTGGTGGTTGATCGAAACGTTCCTATGGATTCAGAATAAATGGGCCGTCAGACTGTCCGAAGCAGACATTCCAAGATGCAGAAAATGGCTATCTAAAAAAAGGCCACAGATAAAAAATTACGACGACTGTCTTAGGAAAGAAGTAAGTGTGCAACTTACCTCTAAATTTAGTTTATTTTTAAATCATATCTATCTATATAATACAATTTTGCAGGCACGAGGATCGAGTCCGACTCTTGAACCCACTGATGAAGAGAGGGAAACGAATTTTTGGAGATCTTTTAACCCTCAACACTCGGTTGGGGTCGACGTCTATAAATTTGGGGGCGGAGGGGGTGAAAAAGAGGAAGAGAATGACGGGGATGAGGACGAGGGCGGGGATGAGGACGAGGCGGGTATGATACATTTAGATGAGGAGGGAAAGGAAAAGAATGGGGAGGAGAAGGATAAGGAGGAGACAAGATTCCCTGATAGTTCGCACCACGGACAATACGAGACAGGGGTATGATTTTTATTATAATAATGGTTTTAATTTATATTTTTTGTAATTGTTTATATATTTTTTATAGGAGGGAAAGGAGAAGAAGGATAATGAGGAGGCAAGGTTCCCTGACAGTTCACATCACAGACAATACGAGGCAGGGGTATGATCTTTATTATAATAATGATTTTATATTTTTGTAATTGTTTATATATTTTTTGTTTGCCTTTTGTAGATCACCGAGATGCTGAAACAGACTCTAGATATGTTGCGGAGAATAGATGGGGAAATGGGTCAGGTGAGGACACAATTGTTGAGACTAGAGAGGGCGCAAGAATCACTAGAGAGGGGGCAGGCAGCACTATGTGCTCATCTACGCATCCCACATATTTCCCTAGATCGCAGCGATCATGCTCATGAGCAGTCCCAGGGTGGTGATCAGGTAGATCTTGATCATCACGATGAGGAGCAGGCATCTACATCTAGAGTAAGTTCCAAATTTACTTTTATATGTTTTACTTCATTCTAAAATACTATTTTGTAACAGTTAGGTTTTGTTCAGCTACAGGAGGAGGAAGTGGTTAGGGTCGACAGACGACCTATGCGAGATAGATTGCCATCGCAATTTCGTCGGCCACCCTTCACCGATCCAACAAAATATAAAAGGAGAAAGAAGGATGCCGCTTTGGAGGGGTCAGACGTGGACTCGACGCCACCGGTACTAGACCTAATCCCGCCGGACATAGAGACAGTGCCCCCTGAGGACTATATTGAGTTCATAGGTTCCAATGAAAATATTAGGTAAGTAACAATATTTATATTTTTTCTATTTGCATCAACAATATATTCTTACTTTTATTTTTCTTGGTTGTTGTAGTCTTCACACTGGTTTCATTCTCAACCTAACACCGGATGACCTCCGAAACATAGAGAATGAGGCCAACTGGTTGGAGGGTTACCATATTGATAGTTACATGTGTTGCTTGAGACGTATACAGTCTCGGCGTCAATATGACACAAACTACGCTATCATGTCAACCTCGTTTTTTGTGAGTTTGCACTACTTATTTATTTTTTTATTTTTTTTGCATTTAATTTAGTCTATGACCAATATTTTTATTTTATTTTTCAGGCATCCATAGTAAGATTTTGGGAACAGGAGTACGGGGGCAACAGAAGGTTTTTTGCGCCTTCTATCGCATCTATCCCGGAAGAGTGGACCGGTTTCGTCGACGGGCGCACTGACAGGAGTCTCCCTTGGTGGACGGTCGATTATGTAAGTCTTAATTCATTCCATTTAATGATTTATTTATTTATTTCCGTACTACTGACGTATTAAAATAAAATACAGGTGTTGCTCCCTTGTAATGTAGCGAATTCTCACTGGTTTCTCTTAAAGATTTGCTTGAAAGATAGGAGAATTGTCATATATGACTCCAATGCCATGAATGAAGACAGTCGTAGGAGCAGGGTCGAAGCTATACAACCACTTGTGAGCCTCTTACCCATTCTACTAAAGAAAGCTGCATATTATGAACATGTAACCACAACTGCGACGCTAGACAGAGATTGGGAAGTAGAGAATACTGATCCTCAGAAGTTGCCTCAACAACCGGATGGGTAAATTAATTTAAATTATATTACATAGTCAATTTTCATGAAAATATGGTTATGCTACCAATGTGTGTTATGTCTAATACAGGGCCAGCTGCGGGTGCTACGTTATCAAATACGTCGAGGACATACTGAGGCATAATGAGGATCACTGGTAGATGCACCCGACTGTGGATGTCCGTACCCTCCGGAGACAGATTGGAATATTTTTGTATAGACATAGTACGATAGTACGGTAGTATACTTGTAGATTAATAGATTAGAAAATTCTTCGTTTTGTGTTTTTATTTTCATCTAGTTTAAATGTTGTATATATTTTTGTATAGGTATAGCAAATAGCAAATTATGTATTGTTCACTTGATGAAATGTGGTTTGTGGTGTTGTTGAGGGTAAGGGATAAGTGGTTGTGGTGGTAGTATGTTGTTGGGAAGAGAGACTGAGTCTCTAATGTTGTGATGTTGTCATGTTATTCCATTGTTGGACATAGAGACTGAGTCTCTAATGCAGGTAGGATGACCAAGAAACAGGGGAGACTCTGTCGAAATTTTTAAATCACACTTGTGGGGTAATTTGAAGATCATTACATCATATTGGTCAAATGTTAGTACTAAGAACAATTCATCATGTATTTGTTGTGCATTCTACCTTCAACTAACCCAAACAACGTAACAAGAGATCATTTTAGTGTTAGTGGAAACCATAGATTGAGAGGAAAAAAAAAAACTTGAAGATGACAAAAGAAATTATGAAGTTGTTATGATATATACATTCGGGCTTACCCAAATAACATTAAAAGATATCATTTTAGTGCTAATGGAACATACTAATTTGAAGAAAAATCAAGAAAAATTAAAAAATTTCATTTTCGGGCTTGGTGGGCCACAAAGCCCGATGGCCGGGTTTCGTGGGCCACAAAGCCCGATTTTTTTTTCGATTGAATTTTTTTTTTTTTGTAGTTTTCCCACTGTTTGCCTCAAATAATAATGATTGTTAAGACAATACACTCTAATTTTTAAGCAAGTTTATTATCATAGCATTATTATCTTGATTTGTCCAATTATTAGTACCAATTGTGATCATGTGTTGGTTGGGTTGATGGTAGATGGACATCAAGTGAAAAATAATGACGTTGTTGTGATATATACATTATGGCTTACTCAAATAACATTAAAAGACATCATTTTAGTGCTAATGGAACATACTAATTTGAAGAAAAATCAAGAAAAATTAAAAAATTTCATTTTCGAGCTTGGTGGGCCACAAAGCCCGATGGCCGGGTTTCGTGGGCCACAAAGCCCGATTTTTTTTTCGATTGAATTTTTTTTTTTTTTTGTAGTTTCCCACTGTTTGGCTCAAATAATAATGATTGTTAAGACAATACACTCTAATTTTTGAGCAAGTTTATTATCATAGCATTATTATCTTGATTTGTCCAATTATTAGTACCAATTGTGATCATGTGTTGGTTGGGTTGATGGTAGATGGACATCAAGTGAAAAATAATGACGTTGTTGTGATATATACATTATGGCTTACTCAAATAACATTAAAAGACATCATTTTAGTGATAATGGAACATACTAATTTGAAGAAAAATCAAGAAAAATTAAAAAATTTCATTTTCGGGCTTGGTGGGCCACAAAGCCCGATGGCTGGGTTTCGTGGGCCACAAAGCCCGATGGCCGGGTTTTGTGGCCCACAAAACCCGATGGCCGGGTTTCGTGGGCCACAAAGCCCGATTTTTTTTTCGATTGAATTTTTTTTTTTTTTTTTTTTTTTGTAGTTTCCCATTGTTTGCCTCAAATAATAATGATTGTTAAGACAATACACTCTAATTTTTGAGCAAGTTTATTATCATAGCATTATTATCTTGATTTGTCCAATTATTAGTACCAATTGTGATCATGTGTTGGTTGGGTTGATGGTAGATGGACATCAAGTGAAAAATAATGACGTTGTTGTGATATATACATTATGGCTTACTCAAATAACATTAAAAGACATCATTTTAGTGCTAATGGAACATACTAATTTGAAGAAAAATCAAGAAAAATTAAAAAATTTCATTTTCGGGCTTGGTGGGCCACAAAGCCCGATGGCCAGGTTTCGTGGGCCACAAAGCCCGATGGCCGGGTTTCGTGGGCCACAAAGCCCGATTTTTTTTTCGATTGAATTTTTTTTTTTTGTTTTTGTAGTTTCCCACTGTTTGCCTCAAATAATAATGATTGTTAAGACAATACACTCTAATTTTTGAGCAAGTTTATTATCATAGCATTATTATCTTGATTTGTCCAATTATTAGTACCAATTGTGATCATGTGTTGGTTGGGTTGATGGTAGATGGACATCAAGTGAAAAATAATGACGTTGTTGTGATATATACATTATGGCTTACTCAAATAACATTAAAAGACATCATTTTAGTGCTAATGGAACATACTAATTTGAAGAAAAATCAAGAAAAATTAAAAAATTTCATTTTCGGGCTTGGTGGGCCACAAAGCCTGATGGCCGGGTTTCGTGGGCCACAAAGCCCGATGGCCGGGTTTTGTGGCCCACAAAACCCGATGGCCGGGTTTCGTGGGCCACAAAGCCCGATTTTTTTTTCGATTGAATTTTTTTTTTTTTTTGTAGTTTCCCACTGTTTGCCTCAAATAATAATGATTGTTAAGACAATACACTCTAATTTTTGAGCAAGTTTATTATCATAGCATTATTATCTTGATTTGTCCAATTATTAGTACCAATTGTGATCATGTGTTGGTTGGGTTGATGGTAGATGGACATCAAGTGAAAAATAATGACGTTATTGTGATATATACATTATAGCTTACTCAAATAACATTAAAAGACATCATTTTAGTGCTAATGGAACATACTAATTTGAAGAAAAATCAAGAAAAATTAAAAAATTTCATTTTCGGGCTTGGTGGGCCACAAAGCCCGATGGTCGGGTTTCGTGGGCCACAAAGCCCGATGGCCGGGTTTTGTGGCCCACAAAACCCGATGGCCGGGTTTCGTGGGCCACAAAGCCCGATTTTTTTTTCGATTGAATTTTTTTTTTTTTTTTTTTTTGTAGTTTCCCATTGTTTGCCTCAAATAATAATGATTGTTAAGACAATACACTCTAATTTTTGAGCAAGTTTATTATCATAGCATTATTATCTTGATTTGTCCAATTATTAGTACCAATTGTGATCATGTGTTGGTTGGGTTGATGGTAGATGGACATCAAGTGAAAAATAATGACGTTGTTGTGATATATACATTATGGCTTACTCAAATAACATTAAAAGACATCATTTTAGTGCTAATGGAACATACTAATTTGAAGAAAAATCAAGAAAAATTAAAAAATTTCATTTTCGGGCTTGGTGGGCCACAAAGCCCGATGGCCGGGTTTCGTGGGCCACAAAGCCCGATGGACGGGTTTTGTGGCCAACAAAACCCGATGGCCGATTTTTTTTTTTTTAAATTGAATTTTTTTTTGAAGATGGTCCCAGTAGTAGTCTCAAATAATAGTGATTGTTAAGAAATGACACTCTAATTTTTTAGTATTATCATTGCATCATCTTGGTCCAATATTGTTAGTAATTCATATATCAAAAAAATTTAGCAAAGTGTCCTTTGTTTCTAGGCCATTGAAACTGCATTATATACTCAGTTCTCTACTCAACAATATACTACAACACAAGCTGTTAATCATTAATTATGAGTTTAGATGAAGGAAACTGAAAGATTACGAATATGAATAAATCCCAATTTCAAATATTAATGTAAGAAATAATATTCATTAATGAACTCCCAACAAAAAGAGATTTGATTGATGTTGTCATCCTTTTTGTATCGTGCCAGTGATTTTTAAGCATTGCTGAAACACAAAAGATATATGGTCAGAAAAAATTCCATTAACACTTTGCGAGTAAAAAACATGTTTTTTTTTTTTCACAAACGATCTAACAACTATTGATAATATATGTGATAACATTTGTGATAACATTATATCATACCTGAATGAGTTAATGCCTATTGATTGTTTTCTTCATTGATAATATTATCATCACCTGGAATTGACAATTGTATAGGGCACCGACGACGAGTGTGTCCAGTCTCTTTGCAAATGCTGCATTTTCGGCTTGCCCTTGCAGAGGCCCTAGCAGCGCCCCTGGATTTTGGAGTAGTGGCTGTGCTCGACTCTCCAATGGAGGAAGTCCATTCATTAGGGCAACCAAGACTATTGTGTCCTAGTTCACCGCATTTTTCACATTTTTTTCTTCGACGAGCTTCCCCCATGGAAGGAATCCGACCATTTCTCGGTCTACCCGGTTGTCTTCTTTGCACAGGTGGGAGTATAACCATCTGTCTGACGTACGCTGGAAGAATCCAAGCAGTCTTGTTAGGGAGAGGATTGATGGGAAGTGCATATGCACGTCTGACCCAATCTGCGGTGTAATATGAATGGCAAAGCATATGGTAGTGCACCCTCATGAAACTGTCGCATAAGGCAAAGAAACACATAGTGTTAACATATCACACTAAATTACGAACATAAGACGCAAATAAAAGTCAAACCATGATACCTGCTAACAGCAATTGCATGAAGACATGGCATTTGATCAATGTCCCACTTGCGACAACTACATGTACTTGCAACAATGTCAACTATCCCATCGCCTTCCTTTGCATGTTGCACGAGGTATTTGTTCCCTTGTATTACAGGAACTACACGACATCCTCGGTCTAATGTTTTGGCATGCGCCAAATTGACATGTGCCACTGCAGCGGAGGTCACAATGGTTTCGAGTCTGGCAGCTGCAGCACGCCTATCACTAAACCATTTCTGAAGCATATGTCTCAAAAATTCATGTGCACTTGTTATAGGCAACCGACGTGCTTTCATCATGCATTTATTGAGAGACTCGGCAATGTTGGTGGTCATCATGGAATATCTTCTTCTTGGACAATATGCTCGTGACCACTTTTCCGGTCTTGCTTCCATCAATGTCAGATGAGTCTGAGGATGCATCGATTGTATTTCTGCCAAGTATGTATCACACTCTATTGTGGTGTAGCTGTATGCTGCAAGGTAGAATGCAGTCATCACATCTTTTCGTTGTCTACAACGTTTCTTCAAGTTTTGCTTAAGGTGGAAGAAACAAAAGACATGTGGGACAGAAGGGAAGACACGACTCATCGCATTTGCAATGCTTTGGTGACGATCAGAAACAATGACTAAATCTTCTCGCACTCCGATAGCCTCTCTCAATTTTGTCAAAAACCATATCCATGATCTGTCAGACTCACCATCTCCAAATCCAAAAGCGATGGGATAAATCATTTCCTCCCTATCTTTGCAAGTGGCAACGAATATCACCCCTTTGTGTTCACCTTTCAAATGTGTGGCATCAACGGCAACAACCGGTCTTATGTAAGACTGGAAACCATGAAGGCAAGCTGCGAGTGCAAAAAATGAATATAAAAAACAATTATTTTCATCTGTCTCTATTGCCGTGATGCTGCCAGGATTTGTTTCTTTTAACATGTGAAAATATGAGGGTAGTTGCTGATATGATTCATCCGCATTACCATAAGTAAGTATCTTTGCATGTTGTAAAGACCTCCAAGCTTTAGTATACATAATCTGCACACCATGTTGCTCCAACAACTCCCCCATTAGCATTTTAGGTGTATATTCACTACTCGTCACTCTTTCAGAGAACAAACTTCCGATGACAATAGCCTTCACACTTCGAAAATGTGAATCGTAGACATCCGGAGTACACGTGTGACTCGGCATAAATTTCACCACATGCCAAAACGAACAACCAGGTTTGCATCTTGCACGAAGCATAAATTTGCAGTTCACATCCTTGCAACCAGCCTCAAATCGAATTGTGCACGAACGTCTGACTCGATAGTCCATCTTCACATCAACACAATATTGTCCAAATGCCAAAATTAGTTCCTGTTTACTTCTAAAGAATGCACCCATGTGTAAAAGATCACCCTGGTATGGAATTGACACTTCGGGTCTTGTTTCCTCAATTGCATAATTTTCTACACCAGGAACAATCCAGTTTCTTTGTAAATGGTTGTCCTCAAATTGTGAACCTGAAAATCTTACTTCTGGGTACTCCGGACTCACTCCTCTTTCATCACCACCACTATCACTATTATCACCATCGCTATCGTCACTATTATCATCAGTTTCATTGTCACAATCATCATTCGTGTCTGGAGCGTCATCTGACAAACCGTCCATACCATATGTACCAAAATCATCATTTTGTAGTGGACTATGTGCAGATGTAAATGGAACGGCACCTGAATCTTGATTACCACCACTACGTAGGTTACAAACTCCAATATCCTTACAAATCATATCAACATACATCACTTTATATTTTCTGTCATCGCACATAATAAACCTGACACCGTAGTCGTCCTTGATAGGGAACTTGGTAGCTGGAAGTTCACTTGAGTGTTCCGTTACAAAATGAATGGTGATGTCGTATCTTGTTTTATCAATTCCTGTCACCGTGTACACAATCTCAACCAATTGAGTAAAAGTCGTATTTTTGTAGATTCCCGCACACATCCTATTACCCCCAATATACTTATTATCATTCCATTCCCCGTTCCACACGATAACCAACTGCACTAAATCCATTGCTGTAAGATTGAAAGGAGGAAAAAATTAGTCTCACCATTACCATGGATGTAACGGATCCACACACACCCAAATCGGGTTAATTTCCTCATTAAACCAAGTCATAACTATAAGTAAGTAAGTTTATTTGCTTTTTGAGATTTGTATTTTATTTTCTTTTTCTAAAGAGTTGATTTGTACAATTAAACATGATTTTTGACTTATAAACCAACAACCAAGTCATGATAATTTTTCATATGTAGTTTAAGAAAAATATTTAAAAATTTTATGAAAAATATTGGAGGATTTTAATATAACACATTTAGGCACAAATGCTTAAGAAGTGAAATTTTGTTAAATAATATGATAAAATTAAATATATTATATTAAATTATATTATTTTACACTCATATATAATATTAAATTATTTAACAAAATATTCATATTATTTTAAAAATAATATATATAATCGTGCTTGTGGGCTACAAAAATCATAATCGGGCTTAGTGGGGTAACAAAGCCCTATCGGCCTTAGTTTGGGAACAAAGCCCTATCGGGTTTTGTTCCCCCACTAAGACCCATCGGGCTTTGTTCCCCCACTAAGCCCGATCAACTGTTATCGCCCACAAAACTCGTTAACGATGTGCAGTTTTGATTTTTTTTTTTTTCACCCAAATTAGTGCAAATTTGGAATGATATGTATCAAAATATGTCCTGCCAACAACTACAATCATTCTACACAACCTTAATAAGCAATGTGAACACAAAAAATATTTTTAAAAAATTAAATAAATTGTAAATCGAATAAATACCTTGAGATTGGGTTTGGAGAGAAATAAACTTGTTGAATGGGACTTCAGTGAGGTCGCTGTAATTGATAAAGAAGATTGAATGACCCAACAAGTAAAAAGATTGAATGTATGAAGAATGACTAAGTTTGGATAGTTTGACAATGAAAAGATAGAGAGTAACGTGAATTTTGGAAGAAGAGAGAGAAGAAAGGTTATATGAAAGAGATAAGAGTATTTTGGTAAATGAGACTAATAACAGTAGGGTTTTCTATTTTAAAATTTCATTAAGGGTATTTTTGGTATCTTACATAAAAGTGACTATAGAGTGTAATTAGTTTGTTTGAATAGTTAAAAACGTTTATTTTCTATGAAAAGTACAAAAACGATTTTATACATTTGACTTTGGTCAAATGTGAATTCAGCCCATAAAATAATTATACGCAATTTTTTCAAGGCTGCAGCCAAACGGGACCTTATAACCCACACCATCACTAGGCCTCAAAATAATAATAATAATAATAATAATAATAATAATAATAATAATAAAGAAAGAGACAGACGACAAAATTTCAAAAGAGAGTGGAAAAATGACGAGTGGAAAGTTGAAACAAATAGAAAGATCCGAGAGAAAGAAAGAGAGAGAGAGAGAAGGGCAGGCATCTTTATGTAAAAGACAAAAAAGGAAATACAAGCTGGCTGGATCGGCTGTCTGTTTGGCATAATAAAAACTACTAATAAACCCACAAACAAACAAATATTTTCCGGTGAGCTGTGCTGTGGTCGGCTTCTTGTCTTCCTCTCCCGGCCCATCTCCCATGTGCAGCATATCTCCAAGATCAGATCCAAGATCATTTTCCCAACACCAAATTACAACAACCAAACACAAAACACTTGCGGGCATTGAGATTCAGATTACACCTTAAACAGCAGCAGCAACAACTAACAACACATCAAATGAAGAGGGGCTGGGCTGCCTTTCCCACCCAATTCCACAAATTAAAAACAAAATTCCCAACAGTAAAGAAAGAAAGAAAGATGCAGTGAATTAATTGAAAAAAAAAAAAAAAAAACTGTATAATGACTGACTCCAGACCAAATCCACGTCCACGGCCGCGAATTCACTAAGACACCTCCTCCGATAGGGGCTCGCCTCCCGGCGTGGGTGGTTTCCGGCAGAGAATCATGTGCATCGGGCTGAAGATGCCGCTGTCACCACCTCTCGTCAGATAATCCGCCGTCTTGAACAGCATCTCGTGCACATCGACCGTCCCCTTGGGCGCGATCCCCAGCGCCGCCAGCACAGTGATCACAATGTGGTTCCGCCAGTACGCGATCCGACCCATCTTCAGCCGGGTCCACCACGGCTGGGCCGGCGGCTTCGCCAGATCCCTCTCCCTCACGACCTCAAACCCCACCTTCCGCGCCGTCTCGGCGATGTCCATGTAGCCCCTCAGCCCCGGCAAGGCGTCGCCGCGCTCAATCCCCTGAATGATCTCCACATGCTCCGGATCCTCCCCTCGGTACTTGTCCGTCGTTACCCACTCGTACGACACGTACATCGCGCCGGGCTTCAAGACCCGGAAAATCTCGGCGTAAACTTCCTCCAGCTTCGGCGCGTGGCACGTGGCCTCGATCGAGTACGCACCGTCGAAGCTGTTGTCATCGAACGGCATCTGTAGGAAGTTCCCGCAGACCACCTCGCAGAGCGAATCCAGCCCGGCCTTCTTGTTGTGGAGCTTAGCGCGTTTCACTTGGTACTCGTTGATGGTGATGCCGACGACCTTGGCGCGCGAGTGGGCAGCGATGGCACGCATGGGGCCGCCAACACCGCAGCCGACATCAATGATCCGATCGCCCGGCTTGATGTCGATGAGATCCACGGCCATCTCCTCATGGAGGCGGGTGGCATCGCCATGGGACTTGCCGGGGACGGCGGGGGAGAAGTGGAAGGACTGACCCCAGCCCCACTCGTAGATGTCGGTGACGAGGTTGTAGAAAGTGTCGACAAAGTCGGGGACTTTGTCCTCCTTCTCGATCTCTTTGGGCTGGCGGAAGAAGGACCAGTACTGCTTGTAGTTGTCCTGGACGTTCTCGGCGGAGATGGAGCCGCCGGAGAGGTCGATGGCACGTTTGCCTTTCTGCTCGGCGGGACCCAGAACACAGATGAACCAGTAGAGTCCGCCGCCCAAGAGAGCGACCGTACAGATGAGAGCCAGAGGATCCATTACAGAGAAGTTAAAGAAAGAAAAAACCGAGGGGGGAGAGAGAGGGAGAGGAATAGTGGAAAAAGGAGTGGTGGAAAAGTGTGAAGACTTGGGGTTGAAGGAGGTTGGGATGGATGGAAGTGTGGAAAAATGTGAAGACTTGGGGCATAGATGGGAAAAAAAATCTAGGGACAGTTCATTTTCTTATTTTTCTTTTTCATTTATTTAAAATATACGTTGCAGGTGATCACGTTTGGAAAGCCACAAATCAGGGGATGTCGCTTTCTCATATATCTCTCTCTCTCTCTCTCCTCCCTTTACAAAAAAGCTTGGCCGGCCGGCCGGCCAACCAGACAGACCCAGAAAGAAAAAAACAGCACCTTTCATAACTATCTCAAAATGTAAAATCTTTTCTTTCCAAAAATACAAATTAAAATCAAACCCAATTCATATCTCCCAAAAAAATTGTAAATAGAGTCAAGAGAGAGAGCTCATTTTTATTGGGAACATTGAGCAGGGTTAATTCTAGGACTCTACAAACGTAAAAAATATCGGCATTGATTTGATTCGAGAATCGTGGGGAGTTGGTGAGGAAACCACGTGGAAGTTTCATCATCAGATCAGGATTAAGAATCGAGCGGGGATTGTAGTGAGTGGTGGGGCTGTTGCCATTCACGTGGAACTTTCCTCACTTTTGTACTTTCCTCACCCAAACCCAAACCCAAACCCAAACCCAAAAACCCAACCTTCTCATCTCTCCCCCCATGTCCCAATCGGCTAGCTCCTCTTCTTCTTGTTCTTCACTAATCAGGCCTCGCTTTTCTGGGCTATCACTATTCCCAGTTGGGTTGGGTTGGGTTGAGTTGAAGAACACCGTCATTTTGGAACTGGGCTCTGCCCGATTGGACCAGAGCCAGAAGCAGCGGGCCAATCAGGCGACGGACAAGGGATAAGGGATAAGGTGGTGTTGGTGACGAGTGATAAATCTTAAACCCTAGATTCTTTTGGCCCTTTGTATGGTTGATAGAAGAAATCGAGGATAGAGGGTCAAAAAAAAAGATAAGCGAAAAAAAACCCAATTGGAGCTCCTCCAATGGCGACGCCGCCGGTGAAAGTGTATGGCCCACCCCTGTCGACCGCCGTCTCGAGGGTTCTAGCTTGTGTAATTGAGAAGGACGTGGCCTTTGAGCTCGTCAACGTCAACATGGCCAAAGGCGAGCACAAGAGCCCCGATTTCCTCAAGATCCAGCCCTTCGGCCAAGTCCCAGCCTTCCAAGACGAAACCATTTCCCTCTTCGGTAACATTAACAATCCCACCATTAATTTCTTTCAAGTTGAAGATTGCGTTGCATTTATGTGTTTGTTAATTTGATCGACGATGATGCCAGAATCCAGAGCCATATGCCGTTACATATCGGAAAAACACTCGGAGAAGGGAAACAAGGGGCTCTACGGGACGAACCCACTGGAGAAGGCGTCGATAGAGCAGTGGCTGGAGGCGGAGGCGCAGAGCTTCAACCCACCGAGCTCGGCGCTGGTGTTTCAGCTGGCCTTCGCGCCGCGGATGAAAATCAAGCAAGACGAGGGATTGATCAAGCAGAACGAGGAGAAGCTGGCGAAGGTGTTGGAGGTTTACGAGAGGCGGCTGGGCGAGAGCCGGTACTTGGCGGGCGACGAGTTCACTTTGGCCGATCTCTCGTACCTGCCCAACGCGCACTACTTGGTGAACGCCACCGACAGGGGGGAGCTCATCACGTCAAGGAAGAATGTGGATAGGTGGTGGGAGGAGATATCGAGCCGGGCGTCGTGGAAGAAGGTGGTTGAGTTGCAGAACTCGCCGCCTCCGGCGAGTGCTTGAATTCGGCGCCGGTGGGCGGCTGATTGAGTTCTTGGAAGTTGAGATTTTCTTATCTCCGATGATGTTGCTTTGACCAACGCTTGAGCGCTTCTAATAATTGCGGTTGTTGCAAATCAAGGTGATTGTCGTTAACATGTTGGAAATAAAAATAAAAAACGATAATATTTTCTTTAATAATTTGATTAATTTATCTCTTGAATAAATTTATTTTAACTTTTACGATTAATAAAAAATAACGCATATATTTTTTATGTATTTTAAAAAATTTAGAATATTTCACAAACTTAGATTCAAAAAATATTTTAATATTATTTTAATAAAATTTTATCTTATTTATTTTAATAAAAAATCTTTTAATGTTTAACAAAATTATTTAAAATTTAATAATTTATTAATTAGAAGAAAAAGAAAATGTGATATTATTTTTATTATATTAAATATTATAATATTCAGAAATAACAATAAAAAAATTAAAAGTAAAGTTATTAAACCAAAAGAAGTCGATATTATTTTCCAAATATTAAAAATCTGTTTCTTCTTACCAAACCATATTTCTAATGCTAAGTATAATTTTATGGTTTTAAAACCACCAAATATCTTTCGAGTCTGTTTCGGTGGGTTGCCGAAATAAAGGAAAGTTAAGATAGCCTTACTGTTTTGATACGATTAGTGGAAAAAATTAATATACATTCATTAATGTAATTATTTATTTATTAAATTTTAAATTATTATTATTTATTTATTAATTTTTTTTAAAATTAATCATTCATGATCTGTTACATCATCGTTTGATCTTATAAACAAAAAGCACTTACATAACTAATGAAATCCAACAATTTTTGAGTACATCTTCATCCATTTCATTATTTTTAATGGGGATAAAAAAATTATAATTTTTTCATTTGTTGATTGGTTAACGGATACTAATTGATTAGTTTGGGTTTTTGCAACTTATATGCTTCAAGAATTAATACATTAGAGCACCTTATTTTTATCTATTATCAGGCCTTTTTATGGTAATTTTTTAGTTGAGTTTATACTTCTAAAATTGAACCATTTAAGCAGGGTTTTTTTTATCTATTTCTCGATTTTGGTTTTTCTTCATATTTGTTTTCAAAATTTAATAAATAATTAGTTATATTTTTTAATTTTAATAAATATATATTAAATTTACCTCAAAATTTAGTAAATAAATAATTATATTTTTTAAATTCAGCAAATGTATGTTAAATTCTTTAGTCACATAAATATTTTTTGTTTGTAAGATCAAATAATGATATAACAGGTAAATGTAATGTGACAGATAGTGGATGATTAACATTAAATAAAATTGAGTGAGTAAATAATAATAATTTAAAATTTAATAAATAAATAGTTAATTTTTTAAATTAAGTGAGTATATATTAAATTTATCGCATTCGTAGAAATATAACCACAAACATCTATCCATCTCCACCTCGACAGGGATGGAGGCATCGGCGACGGCCCGCTGCACCACGGATGAAGACGGCATTGACAACAACCAGAGCCAGAGGGTGGCAGCAGACTACAGCAGCAGCAACGTCAAGAACGCAAGGTTGAATTCTATGCTGGCTGCCCTCCTCGAGGATCCTATCCTCGCCGATGTACCCAAAAAACCAACATTATCGGATGTTGACACTCTCATAAGCCTGGAGCTCGGCAGCGCCATGCGCATCTCCGTTCAGAAATTGGACGGCACTTCGTTAGGTACTTCAATCAAACACAAGCCTCTGTCGGGCATTTCTACAAACGTGTGGTGTACGTGTATACTAACTATTGTTGTTTGGCTGGATGTGAAGATGTCGTGGTGATGAATTCCGCGACAGTAAAGGATTTGAAACTGGCGATAAAGAGGAAAATTAATGACATGGAGCAGTCCAAGATGGGGCATCGTCACATCTCTTGGTACGTCAGTTTGTATTGGGATTTCGAATGAACGGCCATACACAACGAGAAATTGGAGGTTTCGATGAGTAGTGCTTAAGTTTGTTGAATTCGTATGACTTACTGAAGATGCTCACCACCTTATGGAGCTTTCGTTCTGATATGACCAAATTTTTTTTCTTGATATGGCCAAGCAGCTGTTGGAACTGTCTGGTGAATCCGGGACAATCCCTTTTCTAATGCTACAATATGTGTTATCTTCACTTGTGCATTAAGTTCTAATCCGAGTTCCATCTTATGCAAAACACCCATAAGTAGCTACTCTTGATTTCTAACAATGATTTTGGGCATTGATCATTACTTAAATTTCATATTTCCTAAAATGTCAACAGATCTTGAAATTTCATCGAAAATTTTCAAATTATGGCTTCTTTTTTTTTTTTTTGTCACTATGGCAGATGTTTGTAATATTATTTATCAATTTCTGCTAGAATTCTTCTATTGGTTAATCTGAATACTGAAGTCGACAATATCACATTTAGGCTGGTGACCCATCCACCCATGGTTTGTACTTTTCCAGGGACCTATATAGCTTCTCCCACCACTCTCCTTTTTTTCCCTTTCAGTGTTGAATCTTGGTTATGCTGCTTATGGATCACCTTGTGAATATACAGGAAGCATGTCTGGGCGAACTTCTGCCTTTCCTACCATAATGAGAAATTACTTGAAGACAACTCCTCTCTACAGGATTATGGCATACGTAGCAATTCTCAGGTATTAATTCCATGCTTTCACAAAGTGTACTTCCCTCGTGAATTCTTTTCCTGCCACTCTCACAAACGCTCTTGATTTGTATGGTGAAGGAAATTCTTTTTATGTGGAGTATACAAGCTTATGTTTCAATACGCGTATTCTGTTATTAAGGGTTATAATATTTGAACTAAAATATCAAATCTCTGTTTATTATTTTGACCCAACTTAATTTTTGTTAACCTCATACCCTATCATGGCCCTGACTATGAACATAGTGTTTGAACTGAGGCAGTCAATCAGTTTTGTCTTTGTTTATCTTTGTAGATATGTCAAATTGGCTGACATGTGAATTATGTGGAGAGAATGCACATAGGAAGAAAAAGTGTGCAAGAGAGGGATGAAAGACAAAATATCGGAACCAGGAATGGAGAGAGGCGCTAAGTGTTTTCCATTCTCTATTCCATTGTGAATGAGAAGTGTGTCTGTGTATGTCTTGGGGTGTAAGCCTTCAATATTGAGGAAAATTTTCAAAAATTCTTATGGGCTATAGAGAGAAATCTCATTTTTTCACTCTTATGAATTAGAGACAGAAATCTTCTTGTGGAATTTAATTAGAAGATCCCAGAAGCAGATACACGCCCACCCATTTGTCTTATGTTAGGGTCCATGCAGCATGGTTCATTACGAAATCTAAGGTAGCTCCCCCATCTCTCCAATGTACCACCTCATATTGCATTAAAGTCTTCTCGTATAAATACTTGTTCTTGTTGAGGTATTCATAGCATCAACTCGTCTATCCTCTTCCCAACCTCATCTAATCCAACTGGAGGGGCAGTAAATCGATAATATTTTCATTTTTTCTCTGTTTTAGTTTTCTCAGTTGCCGCTAAAGCATCTTAGTCGAATTTGAATGTTTTATGCAGGTTCAATTTGTGCCCCAAGTCATGACAAGGGTTTCTCAAAGGCATTCAAGGAGGAGAAAGCACCGTTTCTTTCACGGTCTTAGCAAAAGCGCATCTGATTTCACAAACGCCACACCAGACCAGACCAGGCCGAGGATCCAGAGCAGCCGAGAGGCTATTTGAGATAAAGCCTCTTCTATTCCCTTTCTATGTATACAAGTTGTTATAATATATTGACATCGTTCTTTCATAAAATTTTACTTGTTGGGAAACGTTAAGACTTCAGGAAGCAGTATCTGAAATGGAGCTTCTTTGTTTTGGACTTTTACATTATTTATAGTTCATTCGGTTCTTCCTAATAACAAGGAACTTTTGCCAACTGTTGATGTGGTAGTAGCAGCGCCCTTAATCAAGCACCTAGGATTAATGTTGGCTCATATACAAATTTTTTAATTTTTATCCTACTTTGTACCCATATATAAAGTATCTCCATTATGTGTATTTTTTATTTTTTTCAGCTAGGTTTCTTTTCAAGATGATAATTTGTTAATTATTTATAAATGAATTGCTGGATACATTTATGTTTGCAAATGAATTACTTTACATTACACATGTTTGTTATACATGATATTATTTCAAAAGAGTTTTTTTTTTTTTTTTGTTAGGCAAATGGTAAAGTGATCATTTTTAATATGACTAAATTTTTTCTCTCAAATTCTTTAAATAAAAGAAAGAAAAATCCCATGGGCTGCTTGCAAGCTTTGCTGAAATATATATTCAACTACGTATTTCCAACTCGGCCGTGGCTGCATCATCATCAGTGTTCTTGTACGCTAAACCGTAGAAATCACTACAGCAGCAGCAGCAGCAGCAGTAGTACTCAAAGCCCTTGAACT
The DNA here is from genome assembly GCF_014633365.1 of Diospyros lotus. Classification (NCBI taxonomy): domain Eukaryota; kingdom Viridiplantae; phylum Streptophyta; class Magnoliopsida; order Ericales; family Ebenaceae; genus Diospyros; species Diospyros lotus. The sequence continues at coordinate 9,612,316 of NC_068341.1, forward strand.
CGAGATCACACATGTAGGTCAGTTTTTGTTTTTAAGCAATCTAATCACATGTATTAAATTCTTTAATCAGCTTGCTTTCACTGAAATTACAACATAAAAACAGGAAAATATGATAGACCAAACCAATGGTCAAAATTCCGACAATCTACGGAACATAGATGGGATCACTTGATAAAAAGAAAAAGAAGAAAAAAATCTTATGGAACTCTTGAGGGTTCTACATTGACAATGGCAGTAACATCCTCCGTTTCTTTTTCCGGGCTAGTCTCACTTGCTTTGTGACTTTCATGCATAAAAGCAACAGTAATGTGACGGAAACCAAGATGAATGCAAGTTTCATATGCCTGAAATATAATGAAACAGCTGAGAAAACCAGGAATGCTAGAATGACGAGTTCCCATATTACGAAGATGGCAATGTCCAGCCTGTCATTGGATTGAAAGCAAATCAGCCCAAACACATAAAAGAAGGTGCTACGATTCCTTCCCAAGATATGATCACATATTACTAACCCATGTCCTGAATTAATGATTTACACATGCAAATCATACTACAAACAAAATATATTCATGTAAAGGACAGAAACAGCAGCAGCAACAATTAACTGCCAACACTTCCATTTCATATATATCGTCAGAAAAATCAATTTCTTTTCAGTTCTTTGAGACATACAAGCATATCAACAATTTATTCCATTGATCCTCCAAAATGATGGCAAGCCGCATGTTCTATTTACAAAACTTTAAGAAACACAGATACAGATACAGGACGTGGCATTATAATATGATACAGTATGTAACACCGTGATGCGATATTTTTTCACAAAAAAAAAAAAAAAAAATAGGCAAAAGTGACATTACATGTCTTGTAAGTAATACCACAAAACAAACATTATAACATGATAAGAAATTTATCAAGATTAGCAAGCCTATATATCTTAGAAAAATTCTACTCATAAAATTGTCTTGAAACTCAAACTTCTCAAAATCAGAAATTTTTAAGGAGGGTGAATTAATAAATAAATTAACATGACTTTTCTTCTACAGCTAATTTTAATCTACATTTTTAACCTTATGATATGGTTCTAACTGCTTAGTAATTGACACAAAACTTAAACAGACCCCATGTATTTGTAAAGTTTCTGAGTAAAAGAATTAAAACAATAATAAATAAACATTTGGACAAGTGTCTGACTCACATATACCATCCAATGAGTTATGGCATCCAATATAACATCTGGCATCGTTTCAATCTTCATAGATGTGACCATTATTCTTAGAGGGAAATTAGCAGGTATAATTCCATATGTTCTTATTTTATAGATATGCTCTTAAATATTATCTTTTGACTTAAATGTGTTAGCTCAACAAGCAGCAACAGAAATGTGCTAGCTCAACATTGAGCAATGGAAATATGTGCTCCTATAAGGGACATGAATTCCAAGTACTTGAAGAGTGTCCAGTCTTGGATGAATTGAAAACGTGTTTGCACATTGCATGGTTATACCAAGATACTCTGAGATGTCTGCCAACAAACTAAACACATTCTGATGATGTTCAAGTGTTCAGCATGTATCAACAAATATATAATGAGTGTCCATGTCCAAGACAAATATGAAAGTGTTCGCACTTTGTAACTCAACACACTTGTATCCTGAAAAAAACATGTACTTATACCCTGAAAAATACAAGACAAAAAACTATTAGCAAATTCTTTGGATTCATCCCAAGCATAACATGTGGCCATTTTTTCTAGGTGGGTTATGGAAAGGTTCAAACAAAATCGTTTCCAGTTTTCCATTTAAATTCTTTCTAGGGTTTCAATCTAAATCAATCTAATCTCAAAAGGAAAAGCTCAATAGGACATAAAAAGAAAAAAATGAAGTAATAAAATATCCTAAGCATTAATCCCACTAGATCAGCAAAGTGAATTCTAGCTCTCCAATCAGCTCTAGCCATGATCATATCTTTTACAATCCAATATCATCCTAAGGGTTTTCCAACTAGTTTTCATTAAATGTTTATCTTCCTAGTTCCTATTGAAGGTAAGATGTACAAGACACACTTTACATGGTTTGAAGATGTTGGAAGAAAGCCAATAGATGCACTGGTGTATAGAGTGGATGGAATGAAAGAAACTGGTGACAAAAGAAAAAAAAAATAACTTGGTGAAAAACTCTGAAGCATCGCATGGGTTATAATGACCTTATAGAAGATATGACCAAAATAAAGACGATTAGCATGCTAGAATCTGTGAAGTTGACATTAGTGAGATTAACTCTTAATGTTGTTGATGGTGGTGTCACAGGGAAGAGATCAATTATAGACCTTTTGAGAGTACAATGCTTTCTATTCATAGACTCCCAAGAACTTTTCCCAATTTGCAACTTTTGTGGTTTGTAGAGGACAGTTGCATATTTTCTCAAATTGTGCAATTCTTGAATGGGTTGTGCTTGGCCTTTAAATTATATATACGGATCATCCCTTTTAAAGCACTTGTCTCTTCTATATCAACCAAAAAATCAGAAAAATAAAATAATGAAGGCATCACTGCACAGTTCAACAAGCATTTACAATTATTGAAAAAGGAAGAAAAACAAGCTGAAAGAAGCGACATCAAAGGGCATTACTTGAATGGTCATTTCAAGTAACAAACTAAATTAAGAGTCATTCCACATATTACAACATTGCAAAAAGAATTTAATCTTTTATTTAAGAATTTAATTGGGTGAAGGAAAACTCAAAATGCTCCCACAAGAAACCTTATTCTTGCAAATTTACAGAAGATCAGATAGGCTGAAATTTGTAATTTGATTGAAATTCTGATGGTACAGTTTCGTCAGAATGAGAAACTGTGGTCATATTTCCAAACCAATCCGTGATGATATTAGGGCTTGACAAAATCCCTGGTCACAAAACGAATTGCAAAACCTAGATCCAACAGGTGAATTGTGTGTCTGGCAGTTTCAATTTTCTGTTTCTTAATCACGCTTGCGCAATTCAAAGACCTATAAGCCGAATCCGGAATATTAAACCAAGGTACATCATAAATCTAATCGATCCAATTGGATCCGATATCCAGCAAAAAGAATCCCAAGTTATTAGCAGTTCTAATATGCTACGGGAATGTAATCCTTAACAAGAAGATGCAGAGAATTGAATAGAAATCACGTTTTCTATTTTTATTTTTTTTTTTTTTGGGGGGGGGGGGGGATTGAAAGGGCGATTTGAAAGATAGATACCTTGAAGAAGGGATATTAGAAGTAGAGGAAAGAAAAGAGAGGGAAGCCCAATCGTGCTTCGACCTAATCTGATACTCCCTTAGCTGTTCGGCCAGATTTGATCGCGTTATCATCGTTACGTCCTCTTCTCTCTCTCTCTCTCCAGATGATATTTGTAGGTCTCTCTCTCTATATGTATATATGTCTCTGGCGCTCGGTCAGAGAATGAAGAAGACGAATTCGAACTCCGGTGGAGGAATCCGGAGAGGGAGAAACAGAGATGAAATGGCCCCAACGTTCTCCTTTTCCCGTCTGCCCCACTTCAGACGAGAACAAAAATAAAAAATAAAAGGAAAATTAAAATAAATAAATAAATTTTTTGCGACTCTTGAGATTTGATAAAATCGTAGAAATTACTCGAAGATACAATTGAGTATTTTTCATGTTTAATATTTAATTTTATTAAATATAAAAATTAAATAAAATATTTTTACATTTAAAGTGTTATTTTTTACTTGTTTTTTTATTTTTATTTCTCTTTCTCAAGTCTCTTATTTGGGTTATCTTTTTTAATCAATAGATGCAATTTTTTTCTCTTTTAGCCTTCCATTGTGTTAAGTACTCAACGGACATAAAAGAAAAAATAATTTGTCTTAGGGTATAGGTCGAACAGTCAAATAAATAATATATTAATATTAATTCGATAGGTTGACAGTTCGATCTTTGTCCTACACAAGGGCTAAATGCCTAATCTGTGATTTATCTTCTTTAATGTAATCAAGGATACAAACACCGGGGATCGCACAAGGACAATCATTCCAAAAGAAAGAGTAACTCGCATCGAGAACATAGCACAAATGGTAAAACTTTCAATTTTTTTTAGAAATGGTGGAATCAACTCTTGGTAGAGGTAGAAATGTTCAATTTAGTAGAGACTGACTCTGTATCTGTTTAGGAGTATATAAGTTTGTGATCATATCCGATTTATCCGGAGGTCGAACTAGGAGAAATGTCAGTCTCCTTCAAAATTGGACGGGTGACCCGAACACCTAAATCATAAAAAAAAAAATAAAAAAATAAAAAGAAGGTAACTCTCGCAATTCAACCCAACCTGAGGCGTTTCGTTTGGGCTTGCCGTAAAGGATCACCTCTTTACTGCTTCTGGGTTACGGTGCTTTCAGTTTCAGCCCACCCCACGTGGACAGCAGACTCACTGCTAACTGGACATTTTATGCAATAAAGTTGGGCTGTGACCAGGCCCAATACAATTCCTCGTAATTTGTTTTTATTTTTTTAGTGTAGAATTCCTGTCAATGGTCTTAGTTCTATGATGCACAGAAATTTTGGAGGCATTGTTTCGATATTTTCAAAACGTTTTCTTTTTCAAAACGAAAAGAAATGTTTCTGAGCTATTTGTGATATTTTAAAAAAAAAATTGTGTCCATTTTATAATATTAAGAAAATATAAAAAACACGTTTCTCATTTGCAAACATATTACCATTCATGAATAGAGAGATTTTTTCCATTTCTAACTTAAAATTTTTAATTTTTTATAGAATTTATTTAAATATATTATGCAATTTATGTTTATTTTTAGATTAAATAACTATTTTTTATAATTTTTTATATTAAAAATTATATTTACAAAAAAACTATATTTTTTATTTATACATTCCCCCTTTGCATTTCTTAATTTCTTTAAAAATAATATTTTTCTATTTTCACTTTTGTATCGTATCCGTTTGTAATTTTTATTTTTAAAAAACCTAAATCTACTTAGAGTTTAAACTGCAACAATGTCAAGTATGTATAAAGTAACAAAGTTAGAGCCTTCTGGTACACTGCTCGATGGCAAGGGAGGGGGTTATTTGTCATGCTGGAGGCCATCAGCATGGGTTCAATTCTTGGGGAGGATATTTGCTTTCTTGTGAGAGAAGACTTTGATAGTGTTATTAGTAGATTCAACTTTAAACCCTAGTCAACCATGCACATCTCGCAGTTTACCTGATAGCAACATTGAGGGATCAAGGTTGCTATCCCCAAATTAATCAAGTGCAAGCCTAGAATTGGATCATAAAAAAAAAAAACAAAACACAAAGTTTGATGCAATGGAATAAATAAAGTGGTACTATCATCACCTCTTTACCATAAAAAATAAGAAAAATATTACTTGTATAAATAAATGGGTTATCAAGAGAATGACTAAAGATGTCAAATCACAAAAATGCCCTCGTCCAATTTACAGATTCACCACCCCTGTCCTTGATTGTCTTCTTTCTTCTCAGCCATGATCGCCTCCAGCAAGCTCTGCCTCACCTCATCACGCGATCACTGTTTGCATCCTGACATCACCTTGTCGTAACGCCTCGTGCCAATCGTCGCTGCACCATCTTGTCACCTCATTCCTATCGCCTCCGGATGAAGGCTGGTTATGCTTTATGAATTAAGTTCGATTAGACTTTATGAATTAAGTCCGATCAGGCTTAATTGACAGATTAAACCTGATCGGGATTCATCCAAGATAAAGTTTAGGTAATGAAATCCAGACTTCATCATTGAATGAGTCTGAATTAGACTTCATACAAGATGATAAAGTCTGAATTAGACTTCATCATCAAATAAAGTCTAATTCATTTATCGAATTTGTACATATTTTTGATACATATAGCATTGAAATAGCTAGCCACACCTTTGCCATTTAAGAATTAACATCAAATATTTTTAGTACGATTTTCTTTCTAATACGATTTTCTTGGATCCATCCTTGGGGTCATGATAAACAAAACCATGCATTGATGATGCATATAATAATAATAATATACAGAGCGTAACATGGGCGCAGACATTGCCATGAGATGAGTGTGGCATCCGAGGCTGGTGTCCTTCTGGACTCTTTGTCCTTGGTCCCCCACCGCCGCAGACCTTTCAACTTGTTTTATTTTTTATGAAGAATAATGATTGAAGATTCGAAACCTTTTTTCGAGCCCTAAAAATATTTTCCAGTAGCAATATATATGATTTTAATTTATTCATTGTTTCATCTCTCTCTCTCTCTCATCCGTCTTCTTGAGGGATCGCTGCTTTTATAAATACCCGGCCCCTTTTTAATGTCTACGTCTTAACTCCGCCCACTCGTCCTATCTCTGTCACCGATCTGCTTGGCGCTCCGAAAGAAAGAAATGGTGGCGCCGCTGCATCATTTGACTCCCGCCTTCTTGTTATGCGTGGCCGCCGTGTCTTCTATTCTATTCATTGACGGCGTTGGAGCTGACGATCCATACAGGTTCTTCACCTGGAATGTCACCTACGGGGACATCTATCCTCTCGGCGTTCGCCAACAGGTACCGATTGATAATGTTCCTTTTGTATCCGTGAATCTTTACTTCCATTTCCCCGTGCTCTCTCTCTCTCTCTCTCTCTCTCTCTCTTGATCGGCCGTATGGATAATGAATTGGATTAATTGCTGCGGCCGGTGATGCGTTGTTGTTGTTGCTGTGTTTTTGCAGGGCATTCTCATCAACGGCCAATTCCCAGGGCCTGATATATACTCTGTTACGAACGACAACATCATCATCAACGTTTTCAACAGCCTGGACGAGCCTTTTCTCCTGACCTGGTAACAATGTTTGTTAACTATTTCCTATCATTGGTTAAGAGGGATTAAGATTTGGTTAAAATTCACTAAATCCGTCCAAAATTTATACTTAAAAACTTTTCAATAATTTTATTTTTAACGAATAACTTCTTTTGACATTATTTGTTAGAAGAAAATTAAATGTACATATTACAATAAAAAGAACATAAGACCCTAATTAATTAATGTTCACAATTTTATTGTTACAAATTAATTAAAAAAAAAACTAAACCTACCTTTAAGAGGAGGAAAGTGGTATTAATTGAGATTTAAGAAAGAAATAAAAATATAAAAAGTGAAAAAGATTTAACTATTATTAATCATAATCAATCTCTAAACCAAAGTAAAATCTTAATTTATTTCCAAAGAAATGTAAAATTCAATTAGTTTGGTGATGGTTAGCGTGAGCAGTACTATTCCTTTCTCTCCAGCTATTATTCTATTCTATTATTATAGTTCTCGTGTTCATTTGCATGGCATTGTCGATTGTGGATGCAAATCCAGACACATCACACATCCATGCGCCAGGCTTTTAGCTGGATGAGCAGTGCAAGTTGACGCTGACGAGCCTCAGTTCCGATGCTTCTTCAGTAATAAATATATTTGCTCTAATCTTAGCACCGTGACCGTGAGTAATACAATATGTAGATAATTATTCAAGTCCTGGAGATAAATATATGAAAATAGTTTATAATTAAAAATATAACTTTTTATCAACTCTAACAAAATTTTATATCGTAAGACTTACTCGGATCTTGTGGGTCAACCTCGGCCAGCGAGCATTATTTCTCTTTTTTTATTAAATACATCCGTTGATGACGGGCATGAACATGCAAACGTGCAGATTATAAGACTTCAGAGTGGTGGTAATATTATTTATATATAAAATTTGTAAATTTTAAGAAATTGTAAACACTTATTCATAAAATTATTAATTAATTTTCAAAAAAATTGAATATTTTTATTATGTATTTATAATTTTTAAAAATTAGTTAGAATAATTATTTTAAAAATTACTAAGTTTCTTGTAAACTCAGTAGGGGGCATGGTTAGTCAATTCTCGGGGGCTTTATCTAACTAATCTGCTGAATGTAATGAGCAGTCAACTCAGTAGAGAAGATGATTTAGCAAGGGAGAATCCAGTTTTCCCTTCTTGAACAACGTGCCTTTTGTTTTTGCCACTGAATCTCGAATCTGACAATAAATGGCTGGCTTACCATGGGAATTGTGAAATCAAGAGCCTCCACTCTGTGAACAAGTTCCAACACCCCTTCATTTCATTCAACTTGCTTTCATTGAGTAGACATTTATTATTATCAGGTTGTCACCCCCTCAGCTCATGGACCGTCAAGTTAAACTAATAAAAAATCGCAACACTACGTAATTGATAAATGATTTAAGATTTATTCTAAAGTGACCTTCCCTCATTTTATTATTGTGGATTGTTGTCTGATCTCATGTAACTGTGCTCAAGGTCTTCAAACAGTGGAGGCAGGATGCGCCACTCCCTAGAAAATGAGAGCCAGAGTGATGGGTGGATCACAAGATTGAGGACCCTGAAGATAGAATGCCGCATAATTAATAAGATAAAATTTTAGATCGAACGGACATCTAATAACAATGTTACCTTTGTAATAGGAGCTATTGATAGATTACTCTGCTTTTGCGATGTTTTTAATAGCTAAGCACCGGTTCTGTGTTTAATTAGTGTTGTATATATGGATGGACTTTACAGGAGTGGGATTCAACAGAGGAGGAACTCATATGAAGATGGAGTTTATGGAACCACGTGTCCGATACCTCCGGGAAAGAACTTCACTTACATCCTCCAGATGAAGGACCAAATTGGAAGCTTTTACTACTTCCCGTCTCTTGCTTTCCACAAGGCCGCCGGCGGCTTTGGAGGCATCAGAATCCTCAGCCGCCCCAGAATTCCGGTGCCCTTCCCAGACCCTGCTGCTGATTATACCATCCTAATTGGAGATTGGTATACTGCCAATCACACGGTATACTATTCTTAATCACTCTCCTCTTTTCATAATCTTTTACAAAGTTGGAATTATTAATTTTTAAGGCATTTGTTAAATACATGGATGCTTATTTTTGTATAGGATTTGAAGGCAATTCTGGATGGCGGCAAGAAGCTACCTTTCCCTGATGGCGTCCTCATTAACGGCCGTGGCCCCAATGGCACTTCCTTCACTGTTGAACAAGGTGGGTACGGGGGTACCCAATCACCATTATCTGACTTTTATCATCTTGGTTCATGAAAATGGCTAGCTAGTGGCGTTCATGGCTGATCAAAAGTTGCATTGTACATTGATGACGATGTGCAGGAAAAACCTACAGGCTTAGGATCTCCAACGTTGGGCTACAAAATTCACTCAACTTTCGGATTCAGGGCCACAAAATGACACTGGTGGAGGTGGAGGGAACACACACTCTTCAAACTACCTACTCTTCACTGGACGTCCATGTCGGCCAGTCGTATTCTGTTCTAATCACAACTGATCAGCCCCCTCTAGACTACTACATTGTTGCCTCCACTCGTTTTACCTCCCAAGTGCTCACCACCACCGCCATCCTCCACTACAGCAACTCCGCCGGCCCAGTCTCCGGGGCTCCCCCCGCCGGACCCACCATCGAAATCGACTGGTCCCTCAACCAGGCCCGCTCTGTTAGGTACATTAGCTACTTCTCAAGAAAACATTCATCGTGCTGGTGTGTGGGTCACAGTCCAAGCAAATGAGTTAATATATATTCAAATCGTAGATAGCAGTTAAGGACTGGACTATGATACTAACACAGCCCAATAACATGACAAGGCCCTAATTGAATATGTGTATTGTATTTATCAGGACTAATCTTACAGCAAGTGGACCAAGGCCAAACCCACAAGGTTCATACCATTACGGTCTCATAAACACCACTAGGACCATCAGGCTGGCCAACTCTGCGGGCCTCATCAATGACAAGCAAAAATACGCAGTAAACAGCGTGTCGTTTGTGCCGGCGGACACCCCGCTAAAGCTCGCGGACTACTTCAAGATCGATGGCGTTTTTCGCCTTGGAAGCATAGCTGACAATCCGACCGCTGGCGGCATGTACCTTGACACGGCAGTTCTGGGCACCGATTACCGAGCCTTCATTGAAATCGTGTTTGAAAACAACGAGGATATTGTTCTCAGCTGGCACCTCGATGGCTACTCTTTCTTTGTTGTCGGGTAAGCATTCACACAGTCAACTTCCAATATTGCCGGGACTCTTGTTCCTTCAACAAAAATGATGACTTCCATTTTCATTCCAAAATAATAATAATAATAACTTCCATGATTTTCTTTAATGTATATGAAAATGCAGAATGGATGGAGGGTCGTGGTCACCAGACAGTAGGAACCAATATAATCTCCGAGACGCAGTATCACGCTGCACCGTTCAGGTATCATCTGCGAAGCTACGTACTTAACCTTTGTACCTTTTGATTCTATTTCTTTTAACTTGTTTTGCAAATGAAGTAAAAGAAAATTAAGAAACACTATGAAAGACTTTTAGATATAATTGTTAGACGAGTTAAAATGGCCTTAAAAATATTTATGACCCGCTGAGGTCTAAGTCACGACTCACGATAGAGTTCAAAAAGCAACCTTATGCCACTATCAGTATTTATTTATTTATATATTTTTTGTGCAGGTATATCCAAAGTCGTGGAGTGCCATATACGTGGCGCTTGACAACGTGGGAATGTGGAATTTGAGGGTGGAGTACTGGGCGCGACAATACCTGGGACAACAGCTCTACATGCGTGTCTACACAACCTCCACTTCCTTCCGGGACGAGTACCCCATCCCTAAGAACGCGCTTGTGTGTGGCAGAGCCAGCGGCCGCCGCACCCGACCGCTCTAATCGACCCTCGAATCTCAAGCTTTATTTTCCACGCACACAGGGAGATAACAAGCTTGATGAATATTGATGATTCTCTAGGCAGCTAGCTAGCCCGGTTGATTTATTGATGAGGTCGCATTTAATTTCCACTGAATCTATTCTTCGTTCATTATTGTCCATGCTCTAAGATGCATGCAGCATGCTTGTATTGGGAATGCTGACTAATGACCTCAACTCGAGGTCATATTCTTTCTATTCCAATTCAACAATATTGTGTACTATCCTTTTGTTTACATTTGCCACCTCCGATAAATCAAGGACGTGGTTCCTCTCCAAGTTGAAATTATACAATTGGGTTGGGTCATTCTAAGTATAATTGCAAATACATCTCTACACCGTCCCCCCCCCCCCCCCCCCCCCCAAAAAAAAAATAATAATAATAATAATAATAAAAGTAAAAATAATAAATAAATAAATTATGGGTTTTTTTTTCTGAAGTATTTATGGGTTTTAAATAAACTTAAAAATCAGTGACTTTACCCATTAATTTAGTAATTTTTAACATATAGATTTTGTATAAAATTACTTTAAGTCTTACTTCGACCTAAATACTTGTAAAGGTGGGGCTTTTATCTTCTAAAAAAATTCTGACACTCAAGTCAATAAAAAAAATATAAGCAACTATAGAATATGTTTATGTTAGCGTGTTTATACTTTTAAGAATTTACTCTTATTTATAAATGGTGTGGAGTGACATGGAGTTCAATTTGGTCATTCAGCTGAGATTTTAGAGTGACTGGAGAGATTTTTGAGATATTAAAGAAATTCTCAATCAACTGACTTTATTAGAGAGATTGTTAGTTGACTAAGTTCAAAGAAGTAGATTGAGTTTGTCGAACTCTTCCATACTAAGTCTAAAGAAGTAGATCGCCACATGGGTATTTTGTTGAAATCTTCTCATTTCTTAAATTGAGTAGCTTGGTCAGCTAGAGAAGTAACTAAGTTAATCTCTTTTAATTTTTTGGAATTCATTTGTTGATAACAATTATTGTTGGAGATGATGATGGCGATGTAGGCTCAATAGTGGCGAGCTTGGTGAGAGAAGGTTGCATCTCGACACTTGGGTGATCTTAGTCCAAGGTCATGGAGTTGATAGAGTCTTAGAGAATGTTGGAAGAGAAATACTTCGATCCCACTAGACTACCAAATTAAGGTGAGCCAATATGTCAAGTGGGAGTTACAAGACGTCAGGAAGAAGAGGCCTTTCTTGACATGGACTTGACCGTCGTTTGGCCTATGGACAACATTATAGTTGAGCTAGCCCGAGCTCGAACTTCATGAATACTGGTCCAAGAGGCCGATGAGTCCGAGGAGAAGGAAATGGATGGTACGTAAGGAAGATGAGTACATATTTAATTCTTTGTTGACACTCTCAATTGTTTTTATGTTTTCTCATGCACTTTCTATTTGAATGAATGCTTCTTTGAACTCGGTTCGGTGTTGATTTATTTTTGTGGATCGATCAATTGAGCTTTGTAGCGTCCTCGCTGCTTGGCTAGGTCAAAAAGCTAGGTGCACTCAATGGGTCAACTTGGCCATTGTGGAAGCTATGGTTCGGCAAAGGTTTGGTGGTTCAAGGTTGGCTGGCCACATCTTGGCAACAATGAAATACCCTTAACTTGACTGGCGACATTGCCTCCCAACTCTGCAACAGTGTTGAAACACTCTTAAGAGTGTTTTTCCATGTCGTAATTTAGAGATTTTTTTTTTTTAAAAATATTTCTTGTAAAGGCCCTTCGCTAATCCTTGTTATTTATTTAACATTTTGTCTTCAAAACTTTCATCTGCTTAACATTTTATTTTTATTAAATTTATTAAAACTTATTTTCCTAAGTGACACTTAAACAGATTTATCTCTAATGGTCTTGTCTTTCCATCAAAACTCTTGTGTTTGACTTAGATCATCAAGGTGAAGTCTTTGATGAGTGCACTTATTTTAACAAATCAAACCTAATTCAAATCATAACTCATACTTAGTTCAAATTTCATCATTTTGAAATGTTGAGTTTAAAAGAAAAAAAAAAAAAAAAAGACTTTTCAGGTGTCTCGGCTAAAAATCTTTAGAAATCCTCTATGTAGATTTCTAAATCACTATAACCTAATATATGAACATAAAAATTGTCTATTTCCACCAAAATAAAATAAGAGACTTTAAATGAAAACTAAGATTGTACAACAAATTTAGCATATTTAATACACTTGATATTGCTAAAATATAACATATACATGCTTTTAGTGCATCTCATAAAAACACGTATAGCATCTACATGTCATTACATGCCACAAAAGTACCAAGCTTTCCAAAACCTATGCTTCAAGTATTCCTTTCCCTTTTGAGTCACTTGCTTTGTTTGGAATGTTTGAATATCCCTTTTGAGCCACTTGCCTTGTTTGAAATGTTTGAATATTCAAGGGATGAACCTAAGTTAAAAAATAAACATTTCATGTGAGGAATCTCTAAAAATAAAATATTTATATAAAATATGTACATGAAAGAAAATTCAAGCTTCTACTCCATTGTGTGATTTATGATCGTGCAAGTCTCTTTATAAGAGTTTTCTCAACTAGCGTTAATTAGAAGCACCTCTTGAAATGTCTCCAACTATGTTATCTCGAGCCTAAGTGGCAAGAAAAATGCAAGTCTCAATTCCGTAGTGCCACCTATGACTATGTCGAGCTCTTTTCAAGAGCTTTTTCACCTAGTGCCCGTAACACCTCTTAGAAGATCTCTGACCACGTCACCTCAAGTTTAAGTAATGTAAAGCAAAATAATATGACCATACATGATCATATATAAATGCAAATGAGAAGCTAAACAAAATACATTTTCGAATTGATTTTTTTATGTAATACCAAAAACTTACGAAATAAAAGTTTGTGAGTAGGAGAACCTCAACTGAGAATCTCTTTGAAGAAGATCTTGCTCTCTCTTTCTAGTTTGCCAACCTCTTATTTGTCACCTTGATGGCAAACTTCTTCTTCTCATCATTTCTTTTATCTCTTTCTTTCTCTCTTCTATATTTTCTCCCTTCTCTTACACTTACTTCAAATCTCACAAATAGAGATCTTCCCCCAATTTATATCGTCGCTCGTCTTTCATATCAAGAAACAAATTAATATAAGGGATTAAGTGTTTCATTTTTGTTTTTGAAATTTTCTATTTTTGTGAAACATTTTTATATATACATGTGGGCAATGGAGAAAGTAAAAGGAGTTTAGGAATAAATAAGGAATGCTAAAAGGGCTACCCAAAGCAGCCCCTTGGTGCAGGAGAGGCCACCCAAGGCAACCTTGCGCGGGGAGCAAGCGAGCAACAGTAGCTCCTCGCTACAAGCAACGAGCAACTACTTGCTACTTGTTTCTTAGGAGGGACGTGGGGTCCCTTTCATGGAAAAGGACCTCATATCCCAAGCGCAAACGGCCTGGCTCAATTGTCAGCCCATTGAACTTTATATATATATATATGCCATTTGACCCACTCTCATAGCTAAATAAATTTCTCTCAAAATTAAGTTTCAATTTATTTCCATAAACCTCCAAATATTCCAAAATAATTTGGGTGCTACACACTTGACCAATTAATTTTTTCTCAAAATTAAATTCAAATTTATTTTCTTAAATCAAATATTTTGAGGTGTTGCAGGTTTAATCTAACACGGACTTTGATACATATTTCTTTCACTTCTAAGGATACTCTAAGATGAGCAACCTCAGACCATATTTGGCCTCGTGTTCTTCCAGTTTTTGTCGCCTTGGGCTAAGGTAAAGACTTAGGAGTTTATTTTCAACTCTTATGCACCAAAATGATTTCCCCTTCTTTTTTGCTTAGGGTTGATCCCCCTAACTTGCTTGATTCTAGGGTAAGATTCTAGGTGGTCAAATTCCCTAGATTGCGAGCTGCCCTTTGAGCTAGGGTGGTTTCCTAACTCCTTGACCTTGACTCAAGATTATCTAAGCCAGGTTAATTGGTTGCTCTTCCTAAGTCTTGAGTTGCCTTCTTAAGTCCTCAACTCAAAATTATCTCAGCTAGTTTGGTCAAGGGTTTTTTAGCCTAGTAAGCTATGTACCTAGGGACCGTGTTCTTTTTTTTTTTTAAGGGTAGTCCCTTGGTTTGATTTAGGGTTTCCCTAGCTGAGTAGGCTATGTATCTAGGGACCGATTTACTTTTTGTTTAAGGGTGGCCCCCTTGAGTCATGCAAAGTGCTAGCACATGGAGAGAATGAAAAGGAATTGAGCGTCGTTTTATCGAATATCCTACAAGTACATAATTCAAATGAGGAGTCTCCTTTCCTTTACTGATAGAATCTTCTCAAGTTTTGGATATTCCATGTGTTCTTGATGGGTATTCTGTCTAAGGCTTCAAGCAAAGTATACTCCTAGGCTAAGGGCCTCGATGACTCGATAAGGCCTCTTTTTGTTTGATGTCAATTTGTTGACGTTTCCAGGATCACTAATGCTTTCTCAACGAACGACTAGGTCTCCCAATAAAAAGCTTTTTGTTCAGACCTTTCGATGACAATACCATTCCATCCACCAGTATTATGTAACTTGGCAAACCGATGACAATACCATTCCATCCACCAGTATTATGTAACTTGGCAAACCCTTGCTCTATATCCCTCAACTCATCCATCGAGTCTATGTTGTTCCTTAGATTCTCCTTATTAAACATCGGCTCAAAATGTTCCACTCTAAATGTTGGCACCCTAATCTCAACCACTATAAGTGCCTTCGAGTCATACTAGAGGTTGAATTAAGTTTTTCCTATAGCTATCCGTGTTGTGGCTCAATAGGACCAGAGAGTTCTTAGTAGCTCCTCCACCTAACTTCCATCTACACTTTCTACCCTAGCTCTCAAACCTTGAAGTAAAGTCTTGTTGGTGGGCTCAATTTAGTCGTTCTCTTGTGGATAGGTCATGAAAGTGAAATGTTGTTTCATTTTAAGCTCTTGACACCATTCTTAAACTAAGTAGTCTGCAAACTGGGTTTCATTGTCTGAGATGATCACTCGAGGTATCCCAAACCAACAAACAATATGTTTCCACATGAACTGCTTTATCTTCTACGCAATGATGAAGGCCAATGGTTCACCATCAACCCACTTGGTAAGTAATTTATAAGCTATTAGGGTGCGTTTGATTGCAAGGGTGGAATTTGAGTGGAAAGAAAATGAATTCCAGGGAATTGAATTCTAGGGAAAATAAATTCCTGGAAATTGGAAATTTAAGCTGTTTGATTGGTATAATTTTCTACCTAGAAAATGATGTTATTTTCCATCTTTTGATGTTTGATTGGTAATATTTTCCATAGAATTGGATAATTTTCCTGGCATTTCGTGTTTGATAGGCATTATTTTTCATGAAAAATGACATATTTTTCATGGAATTCAATGGTGAAAATGTATTAAAAAATATTAAATCTTGTACAGAAAAATTAAAATAATAACATATTTTAAATTAATTAAATTATTTTCTCAAAAAATAAAACTACAAAATTAATTTTTTTTGTTTTCTAAAGAAATAATTTATATATAATTTGTGACATATTCACTTTTTATATATTTATATTTATTAATTATTAAATTTTTGACATATTCACTTTTTATACATATATTTATATATTTATATTTATTAAATAACAACCCCTCCCAAACCAAACCCCCCAGCGGCAGCCCACCTCCATTTTTCAATTCCTTGGAAAATTCTATCTTCTTGCCCCCAAGGAATTTGATTTCCTTGATTTGAAAGAAAATAGCCTCACGTGACCATTAATAGGAAAATGAATTCCCTAGAAAAAAAAATGCTATCAAATAATACAAAAATTGAAAAATGGGTGGAAAAACTATATTTTCTTTGAAAAATTTGGGCTATCAAACACACACTAAGCAATTAGTTGTTCTATTTAGTTGCATGAGAAAAAGGGCCTGGATGTCGATTCCCCATTAAGAAAAGGGACACGGTAAAGCCAAATAAGTAATTGTGGTGGCATGAATGTGAACTAGATTGGAGGTCTTTTGACACCTATTACAAGTTCTAATGAGTTGTACAAAGTCAGTTATCATGGTTGGCTAATGGTAACCCTGATGAAGTGCTTTTTGATACAAAGCTTTGGCTTTAATGTGGCTCTGACATATTGATTAGTGGTTAATTTTGTAAAATTTTATTATAAGTATAACTCTCGTTTTAATTTTAAATTGGTTTAATTCAATAGTTATGTGTAATATATATATGTATATATAATATATAATATATTATAATAAACATGTAAATGTAATATATATATTATAACATAATACATATACTTAATGGAGTGCATGTATGGAGCATCTATATAATGTATAAGTATATAATATACTATATAATATATCGTATAAATATATATATAATATATAATTTAATAACACTCAATTGTTTGTTTGTAGGCATGAAAAATGTGAGTTTGGAGACTCAAATTGGATTGAAGAATGAAGAATTAAAACTCATGAAGAATTAAAGTCCATGAAAAATTAAGGCACAACTTGAGCAACCCATGGAAGATATTATTTGGAGAATGCCCAAGCATTATTTTTAATTATAATGAAGATCAAAAATTCAATTGTAGAAATTTATTTTTTTTATTTTTAAATATTTATTTTGTGAGTACTTTATTAAGTGTGTTTTTTAGCTAAAATTCATTTAACTATTAGGTGTGTATTATAGCTAAAATCCATTTAACTTTATGAGTGCTTTATTAGGTGTGTATTTCAGCTAAAATCCATTTAATATTAGGTATGTATTATAGCTAAAATTCATCTAACTTTAAGTGTATGAGTGTTCATTAGATATAATTATGTCTAATTGGGGCGTAAGCCTAACTTAGAGCTTTCATGCCATGTATGGAAGTTACTAGAACTGGAAACGCTATCATACCCAAACCCGGATGATTGATTTAGTTATTTTGTGTATTAATTGTAATTGAATTTATGGTAGTTGCTTAAATTATAATCTTGCATATCATGTATGGGGATTGCTTAAACTAGAACTATCATTATCTCTAATTGCATTTAATAACAAACCCTCATATCTGAAATTAAATTAATGTTACTAACCTTGTCTGTTAAAATTTGGGAATCAACGGATTGGCTCTGAAATTGTCTTAACCCAAGTACTATCCAATTTCATATTCTCATGTTCAGTATTTATTTCAATTTCTGCTTTGTTTTATTTCCTAGTATATGTTGTCTAAAAAACTATAAAAAAACTTTGTTGCCAATTTGTCCAAATGCATGTGTGTGTGTGTGACATTCTTTTTCTTTTACCATAAATAAATCTCTCAGTGGACGACCTGAACTCATCCAGAAAATATAAATTTAAATTTGGACTACAACTGCATTCGTACACTGACGAGTATAAACCTCTCACCAAAATAAAGAAAAAAATATAAAAATTTTAATGTGTTTTAATTGCAGGGTGAAAGTGAAGCCACATATCCCTTCGTGGATTTCTCTCAAGATGTAATCTCCGACTTGAACACATTTCAAAAGAGGTTGAGTGAATGGTTTCTTGTACAAGTCCTTTCTTATAAAGATGAACTTGTTGGTTTTCCTCTTAACCTCCTATGCCTCAAGCTCATTTTTTGGTAGAATCACAAATGAGTTGAGTTGCTCGCACGTCAAAAACTCATTTAAATTCATTCGTTGAGGGTAAACGAGTCGAGTTTGAACTCAATAAAGCTTGCAAACATGTTCCACTAGAGACTTGTGAATACTAATAGATTCAATTAGAAGTTTGCAAATATCTCATGAACAAACTTATTTATAAATACAATAATACATTTATTTATAATTTTATAAAAATCTTATTTAACATAAAGTTATCAAACTTTAAATTATTATAATAATATAATTAAATTGAATATGTTTAAAATTATTATATATATTAATTTAATCATTTAACATAACATAACATAATATATATATATAATAAAACAAAATAGCAAATTAAGTTTAGTTAAACACCCATATAAATAGTTGGCTAAATTAAGAAGGGTGTTTGGTTTAGCGGTTTGATCGTTTATAAGCTATTGTAATAGTTTAAACAATGTATAACTTATTTTATTACTCATTTGTTAAAAATTCAAGAGGTCAAACGCTACCAAGTTTATAAGTTGTTTTAACAGCGTTTACAATAAACTACCCATTTTCCAAATAAGTAGTTGGTAGCTTATTTCATTGACCAAATCAATTATTAATTTGCCCTCAAACAACTCAACTATATTTCCAACATTACTCTCTCATCCCTCTGCCCTTCATTATTGCAGCTTCTTCCGCATGGCCGACCTTCATCGATTCGCGACTTCCATATCCGACCGTCACCTCCATTGCTGCCTCCTTCAATGTTCGCCATCACCTCCTCCATCGTTTGTCACCTCCATCCCCTCCTCCTCCATCGTTCATTGCCTTCGTTGCCACATCCTCCATTATCCGCCGCACGCTGCTTGCTGCCTTCTCTATGTATATATGTTTAACATATATATATATATTTTAATGTTTATTATATTATTATATTAACATTTTTATGAATTAAATCTAAATTTAAAAATAAAACATTGTATTAATGCATTTTTTAATAATTGTATATAATTTATCAATATGTAATTGTAACAATTTTATCAGTTAAACATCAATTTATAATTTATTTTTATTAAAAATTAATATTTTTATTAATTTTATGTAATTTATTCAGCAACATGTCCGTTTTAGTTTTTTTTGTTAATTTCTATTAGTTTATAACTTTTTTCAAACTAAACATATAACTATATAAATGACAGTTTAAAGTATATTTATCCAAACACCTTATCAACTTAAATATTAGTTAGCTTTTAAGCTTTACAAAGCTTATAAGTAGACTTATAAGTTTACTAAAAAAAGGTAAGCCAAATAGCCTCTAAAACCCTTAAAAAGCAAAGAAGATTAAAGACTGAAGAGAAAAAAAGTCGAGAGTAAGAAGCAAACATAGACATTGCCCATAGTCAGCACTTATTGTCATAGTCGTTGTCGTTGTTGCAACTCTAAGCCTTCATATGAGGCTGAACCATCGCTAGCTACCGCATTTAACTACCATCATACATTACCTTCTGTTGCTCTGCCATCACCAGTTATATATGTGTTGTCTTCGCCTATCGTTGCTGCATACACCCTTATTGCATAGTCATCACCCTCTATCGCCTCCCACTACTATTGCCACTTGTTGTTGCATACCCTTTGTCTTCTCTTGCTCTCACTCATCGCCACTACATAGTCTCATCTTTAGTGGTTATTTTTTTGAATGCCATACCAATATTTGATTCCATTGTCATCTAAAAAAAATTTATGTAACTTCTCAAGATTTAAATTATGTTATTTTTGTTATGTGCTATCTTTTCTTCTACAGTTGATTAATTTTTTCTACATTGGTTAATTTTAGCTTTGACTACTTTTTTAGTCTGCATTTTTTCTTTTTCTTTTTTTGCTAAATTAGTATACACTTATTTGAGAATAAGGTTGGACGTCCTACATAAACCCATTCCCCACAAGAAGTAATATATAGATAAGTAAATTGGAGTGATTATGTGATTAGATTTTTGCTTAATTATCTTTTGATTATGTGGTTGTGTTATTTGGTTTTAGTAGTCTGTATACTTATTTGTGTAATTATCAAATTAAATTTAAAATTAAATTTGTTAATTATTTGCATATTAGATTATCAAATTTTTAAAAAATAATTCTAACAAATTCGAGCTAGCCCAAGTCTTTTTAGAAGCTTTCTTAAGCTCAAGCCCGAGCTTGCCAATAGGCTCTTGAGCTCGTGTCAAACTTGAACATGAGCTCAACTCGTTAATCTTTTGATGAACTACACCTGATTCGAGCTTAAGCTCAAGCTCAAGTTGAGAAACTGACTTGTTGAATAGAGTTTGAATTCAATGAAACTCAATTCAGTTCAATTCGATTACAACCTTATTTTTTAGAAGTTATCCCCTTCTCAAAAAGGCAATAATGGGGTTATCTAGCTTGACTCCTGATCCAAGCATATATGCTCAATAGCTTCCTTAATACTCCTTTGTAACAAGGACTCAATTAATATGGCCAGAGAATTAGTAGGAAATGAGGACAAAATGATCCTAGATAGTGCATTTGCTTCCTTGTTCTAAGCTCGAGAAACATGCTCAACCTTTACTAAGTGGAAACAAGTCATCTAACTCTTGGACCAAGGTTAAGTATCGAGCCATGTTAACGTGTTTATACCTTTAGGCGTTCACTCCTATTTATATATAGTATGAAGTGACATTTGAAGTATAATTTGGTTGTTGGGTCATTCTCAAGTGGTTGAAGAGACTTTCGAGATTAATGAGAGATTCTCCATTGATCGAGTCCACTAGAGAGTGATTAATGGTTAATTTTGTAAAAATTTTGTTATAATTATACCCTTCTTTTGATCTTAAAAATGGTTTAAATTAGATATTAATATATATTTTATGGTTATATGCAAGTTTAAATTGAAAAATGAATGAAATGAAATTATAAATTAAAATTAAATAATAATAATAATAATATAAAAAATTATATATAATACATATACATCATTATATGCATGCATGTAATATATATATAATATAATCTAATATATATATATGTGCCATGTGTAATACATATATATAATATATAATTTATTAATAACATTAATTTTTTTTTTTTTAGGCATGAAGAATTCAAGCCTATGAAGACTTAAAGTCCATGAAGAAATTAAACCCATGAAGAAATCAAGCCCATAAAGAATTAAGGCCCAATTTGAGCAACCCATTGAAGATATTATTTGGAGAAGGCCCAAAGATTATTTTTAATCCTTATGAAGATTAAAAAACCAATTTATAGAAATCTATTTTTATTTTTTATGTGAGAGCTTTATTAGGTGTGTTTTTTAGCTAAAATCCATTTAACTATTAGGTGGATATTATAGCTAAAATCCATTTAACTTTATGAGTGCTTTATTAGGTATGTATTTTAGCTAAAATCCATTTAATATTAGGTGTGTATTATAGCTAAAATCCATTTAACTTTAAGTGTGTGAGTGCCCATTAGATATAATTATGTCTAATTGAATAATTGAAATTGTGTGGTTTGTATTGCATCTTGTGGCCTATAAATAGCTCACTTGATTGCATTTGTAAGTGTGATTATTATTCTTGAATCAAAGTTTAGTTGTTTCCTTATAATTCTCTCTTTGAGAATTGTTCTTGTTCTTTCCCCTTTTCTTTAGTATTCTTTCTTGTGATCTTACTTCCTTCATTTCTTCTTTTTAATTCTTATGCCATTTATTGTTACTTTATTATTCACCGCCTAAATGGCCGGTTAATTTATGTCTTTAAATTTCTGTAATTTTAATTCTTGTCTTTTAATTATTCACCGCCTAAATGGCCGGTTAGTTTATACCTTTAAATTTCTATAATTTTAATTCTTGTCATTTAATTATCCACCGCCTAAATGGCCGGTTAGTTTCTGCTATTTTAATTCTTGTCATTTAAATTCTGTTATTTAAATTACGTCGTTTAAATTCATGTCAATTAACTTTTAAATAAAGATGAGTAGCTAAATCTAATCTTGGGTTAAGGCAAGGACAGTGTCCAACGCCAATGATTCCCAAAGAAAGCTGCGCTTTAAATAAGTAACATTAATTTAAATTTCAGTATGAGTGTGTATTAATTATTGAAAAATCACTAGGTTTAGATTGGAGTGTAAGCCTAACTTAGAACTTTCATGCCATGTATGAGAGTTACTAGAACTGGAAACGCTATCATACCCAAACCCGGATGATTAATTTAGTTGTTTTGTGTATTAATTGCAATTGAATTTATGGTGGTTGCTTAAATTAGAATCCCGCATATCATGTATGGGGATTGCTTAAAGTAAAACTATCATCATCTCTAATTGCATTTAATAACAAACCCTCATATCTAAAATTAAATTAATGTTGCTAATCTTTTATGCTAAAATTTGGGAATCAACGGGTTGGTACTGAAATTGTCTTAACTCAAGTACTATCCAATTTTATATTCTCACTTAAAGTATTTATTTCAATTACTGCCTTAATTTATTTCCTAGTATCTGTTGTTTAAAAAATCATAAAAAATCTTGTTACCAATTTATCCAAATGCGTGTGTGCTTGTGTGACATTCTTTTTATTTTGCCATAAATAAATCTCTCAATGGACGATCTGGACTCATTCAGAAAATATAAATTTAAGTTTGGACTACAACTGTACTCGTACACTGACGAATATAAACCTCTCACCTAAATAAAGAAAAAAATATAAAATTTTTATTATATTTTATTTTATGTTTTAATTACATAATAGGAGTGCAGCTTCCCAATTGATTGAGTCTAAAAAAGTCTATTACATTCACCCAAACCTTTCATGCTAGTAATTGACCCAAATTCAGATCGGATCAGATCCAATGGTGAAGACAAATTTTAAAAATCGAGGAGACGTGACGTTCCTAATGAAGACTAAGAAGACATGTGGCGACTTAAAATTGACTTTCTTTGATATACGTGATGTATAGTAATTAGTGAGCCTACAAGAATAGTGGAGTAATTTCTCTCTCTCTCACTAATTAATTAAATTTTGTCTAGTAGGGAAAAAGTTTATAGTTACTATTTATTATTCAGTTCAGTGGTGCTTTTTTTAAAACAAATTCTGTTCAAAGTACAAGTCAGTTATACAAGGAAAATGCTATTGGTACACCTATTTTGTATATCTTGGGCTATAAAATGGGGTATTATGACAAAAAACCCCTCATGAAGCGCATAGAGGCGCGTGAGGCGCATGGAGAGACACATGGTATTTTGGTCATAATACCTTTTATGTAGTCCAAGATATACAAAAATGATATATATATAGCATGATCCGTTATACAAAGTGAGAATACGGTGACAGTGGATAGGCGGTTAAGTGACACGTAGATGGGGATATGAATGATCCAATCCAAACCGCCTAAAAATAGTGTTTTTTGGCCACGTGGCGGCAACCCAAGGCCGTCCATCCATGCAAAAGCGGACGCAGTCAATCTCCGGGGTTTGCGTGTGGCAACCCGGATGACGTGGCAGCTCCCCCGCCCCCCCCCCTCATCCTCTCCCTTGTTTACCAACTGACACGTATTAGCACATTCAACTCTCCACCCCCAGAAAAGCCACGAGAGAGAGAGAGAGAGAGGCATCATCACTATAACAAGGCAAACCAAAGGAAAAGAATTCAGTTTCAGTGAACGGGGGGCAGAGAGAGATGGATAAACAGGTGAAATTAGAGGAGGAGGTGGGGGAGAAGAAGGGAGAATTGAAATTAGGGGAGGAGCTGCAGCAGCACCAACCACCCAACGTTTCAGCCATGGAACCCCTCACAAGAGAAGCTTACGGCGGCGGAATGTACGGAGCGGAGCCGCAGGTGGCCGAGAAACCCAGAAATAAGGCACCGGCAAGTGAGACGCAGAGTGCAGATGGGCCGACCGAACCTGACCCCCAACCAAAGCACCGCCCTCCGCCGTCTACCGGAGATCGGGATCTTGACATCACCGGCCAATCTTACATTCAGTGACCACTTCTCAACCATCCACCCTTACATTTATTTCTCCACTCTTGCGAGTAATTTGAATTTCCGTGTCTAATTTTTGTTTCTTCTTTCTTTCCTTAATTTTGTTATTTTATATATACTTATGGGTACATGCTGGAAAGTAAATTTGTTGACTAATTCAATAGTTCAGAACAACAGTCAAAACTTTTATATCACTTGAAATGGGGATTATCACTATGTCTTCATGCCAAACCAGAGTGTTGCTGTTGTCAGGTTGGGTGTTGTATATTAGGTGTTAGTCTGTTGCTTGTCCACATTTTGTATGTTTTTGTCGAAGTGCGGAATTAGTTAATTGTGATTCGTTGATCCGTATTGATGGGACGAACAAGAAAAGAGAAGCTACTTCAAGGAGTTTTGTATGATTCGGTTTGCGTTCCTTCGGCTGGTTCCCTGTAAGTACTCTGACGTTCAAATGAGTAAGGGAGTAAGAAAAATGTAATGTATTAGTAGGTTGGCAAAAAAAAAAAAATCTTACCTTGGCTCTGGAAAGAGGTTACTGATATAGGAGGAGGAGATGTTTCTCTGTGCACATAAATCATGCGTCTGCAAGTGATGAGACTGAATATCCGGTGTCATCGAAGGCGGCCTGGTGCCGACGAGACCTTTATTAATAAAGATGAGATTTGCCATAAATAAGAATAAGATTTAAGGAGGGCGTACAAATGTCCGAAAGCGACAACAATGATGCTGCTTGTAGGCTGGTATAAGGCCATGATGGGACTGCCATGGGCCAAGAAATAGGCAAAGAGGATAGAGCCAGATTGGGTATGAATGGCTTGTTCAGAATAACACTCGTTTCATCACTGCTCATTGGCTATTCCGTGGTCTCCTTGTCATGATAGCTGAATAATTCGGTCGATGAGATGGGAGCTTTGCTGGGAGCGCACTTGGCTAGATTAGCGAACTGTAAACGTTACTCGGAGCTCGCTGAAAATGTCGCTAGGAACTCATTTAAGGCCTGTTTGGCCCTATGATCTGAGCCTAGGTTTTAGCGATGTGTGAGTTTGCTCCGATGAACTTGGCTTGAGGCCCACTAAACCTTGGGCAATTGGGTTGGCCTGCCGGGTCAAGTTTAGCCCCTAAGGAGTAGCTCGAAAAATACCCATAACAATTTTTATTTTGTATTGAACATCTTTATTTCTAATCAAATCTTTATGGTTTACCCAAAATTTCCATTATTTTTACTATAATAATGGGAAAAAAAAATCATAGATACAACATATTAATGCAATTTTTAGATAATTATGATCTACAAGATATTTTTTGAAAATTTTGTCGTTCTTTTATTCTGATATAGAATTAGTTACTTCTTATTAGGGGTGTTCAAAAAAATCGGTGCACCGCGAAAATCGGCCAAATCGAACAGAACCAAACCGAACTAATCGTTTTTTTTTTTTTTTTTTTTTGCGGTCAAAAACGGTTTGGATTCTGTCCAAACCGCGCGGTTTGCGGTTTGGACAGTTTACGGTTCGATTTTAAACCGAACCGCCCAAGAAAATAATAAAAAAAATATTATTATAAAAATCTAATAATTGGCAGTCCATCTTATTTATTTTTTACACTATTTTGTCTTTATTTTTTGTTCCTATTTATTTACATTTAATTGTCTTTATTTACCAATATTTGTATCTTTATTTACCATTTTTAAATATATTTTTTAGTGATTTTAAGTAGCATTTCAAACCGCGATAAACCGCACCAAACCAGACCGCGGTCTGGTTTGGTTAAAAAACCGCACTAGCGATTTGGCATGCTAAAAATGATTCAGATTGGTCAAACCGCACCGCGAACACCCCTACTTCTTATAAGATTGCCTCTCATTAGGATCATAAATTGGCAATGGTTAAGAAAATTACAATTAAGTTCTTAACGCCTTGATGATACATGAAATCAATGTTTGAAATGTCACATTTTAGTAGTTCTGCCATCCCAAACCATAATGCATTTTATGATTTTAGCCTGCAAAAATTTGATGATTGATGAAGAGTAATTTATTCTTTCATCTCTCAAGTAAGAATAAATAAATTTTTAAAGGTGTACCCTCAACAATGAATATTTTTAAACCACCATATTTAGATTTGAATAACCAACCTCAATTAGATTATTGGCTTCTTAAACTTGTATGATGTTTTTGCTTTCTCTTCTCCGGACGCCAATATATTATATAAAAATGTCACTTTTTAACACTCTTTCGGCATAATTTTATATACATTGCAACTCAAATGTTAGGATGACTTCAAGTGAATCTGTCCCATAATAGAAAAGGACAGTTTAAACAAAGTTTTGTAGAACTCCGTTAGAATAAATTACAAACATTTTAGAATGATTATGTTTCCCGCAATGCGAGAGAGAGAGAGAGAGAGAGAATCCCCTTGGAATCATTGCATCTTTCATGAACCTGTTGATTCAAAATTCGTAACATGTCTCTGGTAATTGAATGAGATAGAAAGGCTGTCATTCACATCACCACTTCATACCACCCCAAAAATCCAGATTTAAGGGCAATAAAATTTAGCTTTGAAGAAAAGTTCCCAACCAATAATATCCCATCTCATCTCAGCTAATAAAGCCGCAAGCCAATTACACGACCTTCCCCCAAACTTTTCTGCAGTGAAAACAAAGCCTAGAGTCTTATTTTCAAATACCTGAAACGAAATGGAATAACAATTGATCTGTGAACCAAAAGAAATATTAGTAAATAAAATAACGGCCCGGCAACAAGGCAGTTAGTAAGTAAAAACAACTTACACCAGAAGAAAGGTTTCACTTCATTTTCTTGAGATATGAGGCTTTATTGTTTCTACTGCCACCTGTTTAAACACACGCAATTTACACTAAAATTAATAAAGTACTTTAATCACATGAACTTTTAAACGTTAAAAGTAAAGCACCAGAGGTTTGCATGAAAATGGACAAAATCACAGTGAGTCAAGTGGAATTTATTCTAAAACTAATGCCTAATTGAATATTAGAACAATGTCTTCGTAGTAACGTTTTTATGTAACGGGCCTAGTTTATTACCGGGGGTCTAATAAGGTTTCCAACAGATCCACTAATGGACTAGACCAACTCTACTGTTAATGGATTGTATCTCTTAGATCGGGATCATATCTGCCCCATGACAACCCACTGAGAATAAGTTAAAACAAGACCTAGGATTTCGGGTCCTACGCTCTTTTTTGCACCAATTAAGGAGGAGTAAACTCTTACCCTCCCATCATAGGACAATGATGCAAAAATCCAAGGCTCACGAGAACTCCAAGCAATGCCTGCAATTTCAGATAAAAACTAGTTAGGCTATGTCGAGCATTAAGCTTTAAGAAGAAAAAGAAAAGGTTGCAGCAATCACCATAAACACTGTCTTCATAGTCACTGTATGAGTTGAGCAACGGATCTGCTCGCTTTGTAGGAGATTCTGCCAAACTGAGGGAAATAAAATACTTAAATTTAAAAGAAAAAGTCTAAAACCAATTGAATAAGGAAAACTGGAGTGATGAAACTTATGACTTTCAGAATTGAAAAATGACCTTTCTGATGTTATATCATCACTGCTTGGAGGAGAAGCCAACCACAAGTTGACAGCCGAGTCTGTTCCAGCGCTCTGCAAAAGTGAGGCTACACTGAGTATCAGATTAATTAATAGGACAACAGTACAGTTATCGATGCAGCAGAATATTGCTTCAAGATGAAAAGGAGACAACGAATTCAAGATTCCTTTTATATAAATGAGAGGCCTTAACTTCTATTTATGACCTAACATAGGGCATAAAAACCAATCTAATGACATTTAATGTTTTTCTGGCCTTCTGTTATAGTTTAACCAAAATGATTGTGTTCCTTTGACAATGTTAGAGAAATAGTGGGTGCATGCACATGTTCCTACATCTTTAGAGAGAGAGAGAGAGAGAGAACCAGAATCAGCCCATCATACTCGGGATTACATCTAACAGACCATGTCCTGCAAGAATTACCAAAACAGTCAACAGACAAACATCTCGCACATGTACCATGAGCAACACTAATTCTGTGAATAAGCATATACAGTCAGGGCAGAAGCTTATAAAAGAGAACCCAGTATAGGAAAAGATACCAGTGTGAATGTCCAGGGAGTTCTAGAATTGGAACCTTTGCCATTCTAAGATCCCATATGTGTATTGCAGATTCATCCTCTGCAGTTACCTATGGCATTTGTGCAACAGTATTATAGTCGAATATTATCCAAAAATAACTGGATAACTAAAGAAAAGTAATCAACACAAAATAACACATGGATAGATAAGGATGGATATTTCTTAAGAGACCCCATTCCTCTATGCACCAGCTGAGGATGCAATGGGTGTCAGGATGCGCACAACAAATAATAATTAAATTGTATTTCAAAGGACTGCAAATTAAACATTGTTAGAAAGACAGGAAATTGAATCTCCGAGTGCTTCCTATAGCTTCAGTCAACTTGGTTCCGCTGAATAGACATCTTTTCAAGCAAAAAAGAGAAAGACTGGAAATTGATTCCATAATTTCTTATGTTTTTCTTTTCCTTCCTATATATGTCCATCAGCATAATCATCACAAGCCTTAATCTCTAGGCCAGGTCAACTACATGAATTCTAGCTCAATCATTTCTATCCATGGCAATATCTTTGGTCTTTCTTTACCACTCTTCATATAAACTTCTTTCATTCTATCTATTCACCTCACATGAGTATATACTTGACCATTTTAACAAATAACATGTGTAAAGCAGGCTAGCCACATCTCCTTTTAAAGCCTTCATCCTTTTAGTTCATCATACTAACAGTAGTAAATATGAAAGATTACTTATTTTATTAAACTTCTTGACAAGTACAAAGAAAACTATGTGGTCATTTAATTTTCAATAGCACTAGATGATTTAATGTTATAAGTACTCAACTGATCTATTAACTGAGCCAACAATCTTGTCAATTTGTCCAGTAGACATTCAGATCAGACTTAACAATTATGGTTTCAAAATAAAAATAAGCTCACAATAATCACAACCACAAAAAATAATTCAACAGAGAGGAAACTTTAAATTAACTTAATTCAACAGATAGGCAACTTTTAAATTGACTTAATTCAACAGATAGGCAACTAAATAGTTACATACTTACGAGTATATACTTCTTCTTTGGGTCATA
The DNA here is from genome assembly GCF_014633365.1 of Diospyros lotus. Classification (NCBI taxonomy): domain Eukaryota; kingdom Viridiplantae; phylum Streptophyta; class Magnoliopsida; order Ericales; family Ebenaceae; genus Diospyros; species Diospyros lotus. Next base: position 9,641,912 of record NC_068341.1, read on the forward strand.
ATCTACATTATGAACATGGGCGTGTTCAATTGAATTTGCTCTCCTGCAAAAACATTATCAGCCATAATTCGAACTGATATCTTAAGAAGGAAAACCCTCAAAAAATTAGCATTTTCAACCAATCGAAAGATATTAAAGAGTCCCTGTAAGTTACTGAAAAATCTGTAGAAACAAGCCAAAAAATGGCATTTATTATTCCAGAGGACTCAAAACAGAAACCACTATACTTGAAACAAATTGATAAAGCACCCTAAAAATTGGATTATTATTTGACATATACAGTAAAATAGGAAAGTGGATAGTCAGTAAAAAGAATGAATCAGAAGGAAACAGACTGCCCATCCCACAACCCCTTTAGCCATATATTCAGATGGGGGAGAAAAAGAATAAAAAAAGACTAAATGGGAACTCCCTTTGAGGCTGGTATAAAGATGATTAAAGACCAGAAGCAAGATACTAAGCAAGAGATGCATGGACGCACCTGCAAATTGTAAATAATGTGAACTTTCAAATAACTTGAAATATACTTCAAATTTTCAAACGTCCCATAATAAGCACAGCAAGGACCACTTTGCAATAAGAATTACTGCACTAAATTCATTCTTTTGCACCATAAGTTGCACATGGAGGGTTGTTGCACAGGAAATACATAACTGCCACTGTGCAGTTGAATTTCTAAAGCAGAAGCATGAGATCATTGATATTCTCAAAATTGAAAGAAAATAAGAAAAACACTAAGGTTGATCAATATCAGATCTTCCTCGGTAATTCAAGATCAAGGATTTGCTAAAATATTCTCAGTTGGAATCCCCATAATTGAATAGAGATACTTTAACACATGACATCTGATTTGTCTCAATGATGAGCATCCAGACACCCATGTCAGTATGCTACAACTTCAGACATGCAAAAGTTAATGTGGCCCCTTGAATGAATAAGAGATCACTGTTCTACCATTTTCCACAAAAAAGAAACAACATACTTCATTGTCCTAAGATCCCAAAACTGTATTGAAGATTCACATGTAGATGCAACAGAATTCAGATCATGCGGATCCCATGCTCCACCAGATAAGTAATGAAGCATTCCAGATGACTCCTGTGCTTGAACCTACACTTGGCCACACAACCTGGTTAAGAATCTGGAAAGAAATTAGGGGAAAACATCAATCTGAATTGCAGTTAGGATTTACAAACAATATCACAAAGGAGAGTCACTAAAATTCAATTTAATGAAAGTCAGACCCCATAAAACTAAACCTAAGCCAACGCGATTAAGACTTCTCAAATATTGGTGAGAATCCAATACCGCAAAAACCTAAGGGTTCCACTGAAAGTTCTTTCCTGGAGGGTAAAACTACCTGCCTTGACCAAAAAACCTAGTTAACAATCAGGAAAGGAAATTTGGAGAAAACATCAATCTAAATTTGTGGTCAGGATTTATTAACAAGATTACAAGGGACTGTCACTAAAGTTCAATTTAATGAAAGTCAGGCTCCATAAACTAAATCTAAGCCAGCTCAATTAAGACTTCTCAAACAATGTGAGAATCCAATGCCCCCAAAAGGAAAGGGTTCCTCCACAAGTTCTTCCCTGGAGGACAAGTAAAGGCCTATAGATTAGGCTGAAAATCTTAGTAAATGGCAATTCACAAGTTGTCTCTCAAGTATTTTAAATTGATCAACTAATTCTTTGTAACATATTATTTTCTTTTCTTTTATGAATAAGCCAGTTGGTGTGCCCAACACTAAGAAATGGATGAGTTGAGGCACATGCTCTTATTCAAATTGGATTAAAAGAATCAAAGTCCTCTTCATGAGTATAGATGGGGCAACCATGCTTCCTTGAAAGGTAGTTGCTTCTAAGCAAATCTTCTACTCATCTCAGCCCTTTGCCTGCTCTATTATTGAGTGGTGACTAGGAAGCCTCAAGTAGTGATCCAAGTTACTTTGAGTTAGCAACCCAAATAAAATAAAAAAGGTGCATAAATACAATCAAAGCACAATTAGGTGAGGTATGAAGAAAAGAGGGCACAATATGCTATCTTGTGCTTTGGTAGGGAGCACAAGATGCACTTTGCTTTTAGTATTTATTGCTTTTTTTAGTAAGTTTGAGAAAGAATATCCTATACTTGCCAAAGCACGAAAACCAGAACCTTTTGGGCAGTAACAGCAGTAAAAGGACAATCACTAATACTTAAAACAGACACACTTAAGACCAGAGAGTCAAGTGATAGGAGGGGGAAAGCTCTTTATTCCTAATTCTCCTATGGTTGAATCCTAATTGTTGCAAGGATCCCAAGTTAGAATTGGATTCCAACTTAGCACCTTCAAGCGATATTTTGAGAAGATTTCCTCTTTCAAGAGCACAGTAGGATTGCACCTCATGCTTGAGGTGATTTATTATCTATTGTCAGCTCATGAGGTAGAATCAACCGGGAGTTAAGAGGAACTAGTTTAAAAGTATTTGTGAATGTTTCACAATATCAACCATGTGATGGAACACGACTATGTTAATTATCTTGATTCACTACCATCTCATGAAACTTTTCTATATGAAGTTAGTGTTGGAACTTTATCTCATCGTTCTCTCGCCAGAGGAATGTAAAATTTTTGCCACATTGTTCTCTTGTATGGATTTGTACTATCAATGTGAATTTCATTGACATTATGAATGTCATGCTATAGACCCTAACTTGGTCAAGATAAGGTGCAGATAGTGATGATGATGAGTTTCTTCAAGAGGACAAATCTTGGTAGCAACAGTAAGATTGATCCTTTACATCATGTACCTAGGGTTTGGATTAGAAATTGGGAGAATCCAAGGGAATTAGGACAAGAACAAAAAGGATTGGAGGGAGAATTGGACAGAAAAAAGGAGATAATAGACAGAAATGAGGGAGAGTTGTAGACAAAATGGAGAAAGGGAGAGATTAGTGAGAAATCAGAGGGAAACGAGAGGGAATTTGAGAGAGAATTAATGAGAGGGAAAGTCTCAACTTCAATTATCAATTCAAACATACATTCTCTAACTACCTTAGCCTATTTATAGGCTATTCCAACCCATCTAATTGAGAAGTACAATTATTCTCAACAATCTAGAGTATAATATAGTAATGTATGTAAACTAACTACTATTATAATGACAATTATAGCTTTGGAGATCCTTAGGGTCGTGACAATTTCTCTCTCCTTGAGAAAGTGACCAGTCACTGCGTGCTTCATCCAATCTCGATGAAGCACAGCCCGATGGCACTATTGTAATAGGGGTGTATAAGATTGTAGGGGGGTACACGATTGTAATTTGAGGTTGAGATGTAGGTGATTAGAGCCAAGTGCACATGGCCACTTGGGGTCCTAACAACTGAGAGTTGTTATATGAATTCTCTAGAAGTTGTAACTAACTTTCCTATAAATAAGAAGTGCACAAGAGGATGGGGATCATGTGAGGATTATTCCACTAATCTTTTCCCTCTAATTCTTCCACTCTCTCTCTAATTCTCTTGTTTCTTCTCTCCCACCAATTCCCATCTCTTCCTCAATTTGGTTTTCTGTAAACTTGACACAAGTCATCACACAATAAATTGAAACAACCCATTTTTTAAGCATGCAGACGGTGAAGATATATTAAGAGTCTGACCAATTTTGCACGTTTAACAGTTTGAAGAGTGGTCCGTTCCCCCCCCCCCCCCCCCCCAAAAAAAAAAAATAAATAAATAAAAAAATTTCCAGCACGGACGGATGTTTGATAATAAGCACAGTAGAATTTCAGATGTACTCGCACAGGCAAAGATAGCACCACTGTATCAAGTATGGAGAACATGAAACGGCTGCTGCTACTAAAGATAAGCCAAAAACTTATGAGACAGAAATAGAGAAATTTCAACTATTACTATGAGTTACAGTATCTGTTTACTGTCATGCAAACACACCTGCGCAGTCTTTCTTGAAGAGTCTAAGCTCCATAAATAGAGATTCTGCTCATCTATACTGATCAACTTGTCCAACCTTCCAGATGGCCACCAAAGTGTGCTGTCAAGTACACATGGACATTAAGTGGCTTACGAAGGACAACAAGAACAGAAAAAGGAACAAATAAACATTATGACTTGTTTTCTCCATTCATTTACTCATCTATTTGTCAACATTGCAGTCAACAAACTGTTCTTAACTATGCTAAATGAACTTGAGTGCATGCGTTGGTGGTGGGATCCATCTAAGCATCAGATAACCCAATTAAATCAGAGGAAACATAGCCATATATTCACAGTTTTTAAAATTCTATTGTTATTTCCTAGGATAAACCAATTACAGAGTTTTATAAGCAATCAAGGAGTGTGTTTCAATTTATGTAAGTGCTTGACAGGTGCATGATAACTGCTAAGACCAAACATGTTAGGCACACATGCACCCAGCACCTTGCTCCAACACTCAAGACTTTATCATGTTAGATAGTCTACATCACTTCCATTCCCTTACAAACATCAGAATCCAGAGTCAAATCCTGGACAATGAACTTACCATTTGATCTTCGAATTATGTGCATCCAGAGAGCCAATATGTTCCAATTGAGGAGAGTTTGACTGGCCATACAACTCAGGAATCTGCCATATTGCTGCTCCATAGGATTCACCTTCAATAAGAAAGGCATCAAACTCAAACGACTATTCTTCTCTACACAGCTGAACTTTTATGTTATATTTGGAAACAAGACATATTCAGAGAAAATTAACATTTTTGACAAATATCTGGTCGTTTTCTTGTCACTTCAAACAGGAAAGTAAGTAAACGAACTTTGATTTCTTCATTTTTTTTCTGAGATAGTGTTAGAGAAGAAAAATGGAAAATCCAATCTAGAAACCAGCTGCAAGAAGTTATTTGATATCTTTGCAGTTAATTAAAATAGTTTCCTGCAACCAAAGGCTTTGTTTAACAAATAATGGAAAGATAATATAATCTTCCTTGTTCCTAGGGGATGACAGATTGCAGAAATACAATGCGCTGTCGTTCCACTATCAGGATCAAACTCATATCCAGAAGGGGGCCAAATGCCACAATCAGACCTCAATATCCAGAAGTAAATAATTCGCATAATCTAATAACAAAATAAAAATCTGGAAGTAATCCATAAGTCACCAACACTATCGCCCCCTACGACCATCTCTTCTACTTAGCCCAACAAAACATATGTCGGATATTTACTGGAGAAAACCAATTCAATCAAAAGAAGTGCATCGCCAGTGATGCTTCAGGCAAAGTACAAGAACATAAGAGTAACTATTCCTAAAACATCTGCAAACAAAATTAGAAAAAAAAAATGGAAAAACAATTTCCATAATGTAGAAAAGTGAGATCAATGAGTCACCGGTGGAGAAAACAGTGGAGAAAATGCGCTGGTCAAAGGGGCAACATGCGAGGTCCCAGATCTCGTTCGGATGAGAAAACAAACCCTCGCATACAAGTTCAGTTCCGCCAGATGAAAGCCTAATCAAATGGACCTGAGAAAAGATCTCCCCTTTCAAATTTCAGTGATTTAGAATCCAAGTCACGAAACATACAAAAGAAGAGGTAAAATCTTCGAGTTCTGCACACATAGGATGTACGTATAAAAGCAAAACCTCGTTCTCTTCCTTGAGACTCAGAGTGCCGGCGATGAAAC